>NW_026535903.1:272500-410000 GCF_028551555.1 Melozone crissalis
CAGACCTGGGGACACCCCCAGGGCTGCCCTGCTGCGGGTGGCACGGACAGACATTGTCCTGCTGAGCCTGTCCCCATGCAGGACACAGCCCGATCCCCAGCTGGGGATGTTGAACGAGCTCCAGGCTCCGGACTAAACTCCTTCCCCAGCAAACTCCTTGGGACGGCAGAAACGCTCCGCGATTACGCAGCTCCGCCGTATCTGGGTCACTGCTGTGAGTCACGGACACCCGGAGAGTGACTCAACGCTATTAGAGGGGCCGGATCCTGCGGCTGATCCTGCCGGGAGAGGCTCCAGAGCACGGAGGAAGGGAAGGATGGACGGACATCCCCTCCAGACACCCCCCAGCAGGCAGCGGCCGGACGGGTCCGGGGCAGGAAAGGGTTAAAGCGCAGCACCCGTCCTGCTCTTCAGCCCTTTCCAGCCCTTCCCAGCCGAGTCTGGAGCTTCCCCACATGGATTTGGCAGGAGGAGCTCCACACCCAGCTGCCAAAGGAGGCCGAGGTCCCAAAAGCTCGGTCCCTGTCCCCGGTGTCACCCACCCCAGGGAGCGACACACAAGCCGGGTTTGGCCACATGGAACGCGCTGAGCGCATCCTCGAGGAATTCCTGGAAGGACAGACAGACACCACAGCCCTGGAAGGACAGACAGACACCACAGCCCTGAGGGCTGGGAAAGCAAAGCCACCACAGACCTGCCCTGCAGGAGCCACAGCAGCACCTGAGATGTCCCTCCTGTCGTGTCCCACCCCAGCCCCGCAGGATGCTCAGCAGACAGACGGACAGACAGACACACAGCAGCCGCTTCCCAGCCTGGCCCCGGGAATCCCAACCCAAAAAACGGCGGGGGAAGAAAAGCAGAGGAGGGAAACCACAAGAGAAGCCCCGCTCAGCCCTTCCCGGGGCACTGACGCAATGGAGTCCCTTTTTTCCAGCCCTTTTCCAGCCCCAAGGGATGGAGAAGGCTCTGCCAGCCCCTCCTGCCCGTGTCAGGCGGGATGAAGGCTCTGAGGCCGGAGTCCTCCTCCCTACGGCACGGCCAGTGGGCCCCGGGCACTCGCCCATTTCCTGGGGAGCTGCCCAGCCATCCTTTTCCCTAAGTATTAATTAGTCCTTGCATTGCTCACTCGGAACAGAAATAGCTGCAGCATGACGGCGAGCATGAGTTTTCCTTGGAAAAGCTTATTTTACTCCAAAGCTTTTCCTCCCCAGCCAGCCCTGTTGGCGGGGTGGGGGAAGGACAGACAGCCTGGCATCCCTCCCCACGGACAGCCCTGAATTTCCAGCGCAGCGCAGCAAACTCCGGTCGTGGCATTTATTCACACACTTGTGGCTCTCGCAGCCAGAGGGGCTTTTCCAGCCCGAGCCAGCGATTCCAGCCTGACGTGAAGCTTATGGGGAGAAGCCAAGCGAGCGAGACTCCCCCGGGGAAGGGCTCCGGCAGCTCCGTGCCCCGCTCCCCGCACGCCTCTCGCTTCCATCCACCGCCAGGAAAACCGGGACAAGGAGGAGATGAAGGCGCCCATCCTCTACCTCGCCGGGTGCCGAGCGCTTCCAGGTGCTCCCGACGGCGGCAGAGCTCGGAGTGAACCCTCCCACCGTAATGAGTTGATTTTATTAGTTTGCGAGCGCATCGAGAACTCATTATCAGGGTAAACATCAGCTCACTCCAGCGAGCACGGCAGCGCCGCAGCTGCGGCCGCGCCCCGGGACAGCCCGCGGGGTCCCGGCACCGCCCGGGGGGCCGAGACGGAGGTGCCCACCCTGCCCAAGTCCTCCGTGCCCTCGGTTCGCTTCTCCCTGGCACTGCGGGGCTGCGGGTGCCCGCTGGGGTGGGACAGCCCCGAGCTTCGATCACCCCAACAGCTCCCCTGGGAGATGCTCGGTGCTGGAGCGGCTCTGGAAGCGCCCATCCCACCTCGGGAGCCTGTGCTGGAGCTCGGGAGGGTGGGAAGGTGCCCCTGGGGACAACCAGGGCAGGGACAGCATCGAGTTTCTGCCACCCCAACAGTTCCCCTGGGAGATGCTCGGTGCTGGAAGCGGCTCCGACACCGCCGGCACCCTGTGCTGGAGCACGGGAGGGTCGAAAGGTGCCCCCGGGCACAGCCAGGGCAGGGCTGTGGTGGGACACAGCGGGGCACAGCGGGAGCATTGTCCGGCTCGGCAGGACGCGCTCGCTCGCTGTGGCAGCAGCAGCTAATCCCATTTCATCCCCCGGCACGGCCATCAGCTGTTTTTCAGGCATGCAGGGAGGCGGGGTGCTGAAAGCAGAGCTATTGTGTCCTCCGGTCCCAGCCCCCTCCATCCGTCCATCCATCCATCCATCCATCCATCCATCCATCCATCCATCCATCCCTCCCCATGTGGGCCCAGCTGGCATCGTCCCCCATCCTGCTCCATGCCCAGCCAGCCCTTCACGCACTGCCAGCCCTATGCAGGACCTATCACCGAGCTCTGAGCCTGACCCCCGATAAACCCAGGCAGGGAGGAAGAGGAGGATGAGGAGGGGAAGCATCGAGCGTCCCACCCTGCAGAGACCCCTGGGCTCACCCTCAGTTCCTCCCTGCAGGGGGACACAGCTCCTGGAAGGAACACAGATGTCCCCACAAACCCCCGGCACTGCCCAGATTCCAGGCCAAGAGCTGGGACGTGCTGGGGGTGGCCCTGCAGGATGGGGACACGGGGACAGGTGGCCCAGGCCATCCTGGGAAGAACTCTGTCCCTGCAGCCAGGAGCAGGGAGCACAGCGTCCCCAGCCGCACTCTCACCCTGGGGAAATGGGAAAAGGGGCTCCAAACCCAGCATTTCTCTTCACCAAGCTAAAGGAGTCCCACCCCTGGGGGTCCTCACCTCACGGCCACCCCTGACAGCAAAATCGTGTCCCGTTACATGTCCCTGTGTCACACAAGGCACACTGCTCCAAGCTACAGCAGGACCCGGCCAGGCCCCCAACCCCTCCCAGCTTTGTGCACCCCAATGTCCCAGAGAAACCCCTCCAGGGCCCACAGAAGGATCCCCATCCATCCCTCTCCCTGCCCGGGCAGAGGCACGGGGCTGGGAGGGCTCAAGGTTACAGCCGAGGGCTGGCAGGCTGTGGGCTCACCCAGCAGTGCAGAAAGCAATTAGCTACCAGGGCTAAAATTAGCTCAGCGGCTTCTTCTGCTAATGGCCAAAGTCATCGAGGCTTCCCTGCACCCGGGGCTTCCTCACGGGCCGGGAGGGAGGGACGGGAGCCACAGGAGCAGCTCTCGTGCGCCAGGGTGCCCTTCCTGCTGTCCCCAGTGCCACCAGGCAGCAGGACAGCAGCCAGCCCCATTGTCCCCACCAACACCCCTGCCCCGTGCCTCAGTTTCCCTGCACCCCCCAGGCTGGAGGGAAGCTCCTGGAATGTCAGGGTGGGTAATGGGGACAGTGAGGGCTGGCAGGGAGGGAGGGACAGGGGAGCCCAGCATTCCTGGGATGGCCCCCGTGCCATGCCCGCGGCCAGCCGGGATGCCCAGCTGCTGGCACGCAGCAGCAGCTGCTCCTGGGGCCTTCAGAGCGTCATGGAATGGCTTGGACAGGGCTGAAAGCTCCTCTTGTCCCACCCCTGCCATGGGCAGGGACACCTTGAGGTTCCTCCGTGCCCTGTCCAACCCCATCTTTGTCCCCTTGCCCAGCCCGTGGTGGTGACACTGATCCACACGGGGAGGCGACACCCCGGAGCATCCCCAGTGTTCTGCTCAAACCAGAGCCCCCAGCCCCAAATCTCCGTTCCTGGGGGCCCCATCGGAGCAGAGAGACAAAGGGGGCCGGGGAGGACCAGCTGCAGCCCGGGAATGTCCCCTGCCCTCGGCCCCCGCTCGCAGGGATCAGGTTTCCCAGTTCCCAGGCAACCCGAGCCCGGCATGGCTGTCCAGGCAGGCATTCCTGCACCCCCGGGGCTGGGGGGGGCTGGGGGCGACGCGAGGGTGGGGCGGGGGCCGCCAAGGGGGCACGGCCTGCCCGGGGCACAGGCAGGTGCTGGGAGTGGGGCTGGGGAGAGGGGCTGCAAGGTGAGGCAGGGCACAGCCCCAAAACTGGGGAATGCATCCCCAAAACTGGGGAATTTACCCCCAAAATTGGGAAATGCATCCCCAAAATTGGGAAAAGCACCCCAAAAGCTGGGAAATGCACCCCCAAAACTGGGAAATGCAATCCCAAAATTGGGAAATGCAATCCCAACACTAGGAAATGCGCCCCCAAAGCTGGGAAATGCAGCCCCAAAGCTGGGAAATGCGTCCCCAAAGCTGGGAAATGCGTCCCCAAAGCTGGGAAATGCACCCCCAAAACTGGGAAATGCAGCCCCAAAGCTGGGAAATGCACCCCCAAAACTGGGAAATGCAGCCCCAAAGCTGGGAAATGCAACCCCAAGAACTGGTCCCCAAACGCACGGAGGGTGCTGAGGGCAATGCCCACGCCAGTGGCATCACCAGCATGCCCAGGGTGTGAGACATGCCAAGGGGAGTGTCAGGGACGCCAAGGGGGGCAGGAAGGATGCCAAGGGGGTGTGAGGGATGCCAAGGGGGCTATGAGGGATGCCAAGAAGGGTGGAAGGGATGCCAAGGGGGTGTAAGGGATGCCAAGCGGGGCTATGAGGGATGCCAAGGGGGATGTGTGAGGGATGCCAAGCATGGCCAGCACAGCAGGGAGCTGCTCCAGCACATTCCTGCCTGCTGGCCAGGCAGTGATAGGAACACATCCTGAGGCTGGATCCACCCCCGTGGATGGGGGAACCCAAACTCAGAGCAGCAGCCGTGGGGATGAGGGTGGTCCCTGGCACCACCACCACACCTGAATGGTCCTGGCACCATGTTCTTTCCAGCAGCTCCGTGCCATGCTCCACTGCACTGGCACAGCAGCTCCCAGGGCACCCCAATGCCCCAGTGCCCCCGACCCTGAGCCATCCCAGCCCCTCAGGGCTCCTGGATCCCCTTGGCTGCTCTGGACGCCCAAGGCCCAGTGCCAGGAGGAGCCACCAGCCCTGGCACAGCCGCGGGCACGGCGGGGGCTCAGCTCTCCCTTCGTTAGCACAATCACATCACCACTGACAGCAGCAGATTTCTGCCCGCCCGTTTCTCACCCAGCCACACGCCAGCCACTCGTTAATGAGCTTGGGGCAATAACGAGGGCTCAGAGGGGAGGGCAGCCCCCACCACCCACCCACCCGGCACCCAGCGGGTTCTGCTCCCACACGGCGCTGCCCCACGGGGCCGTTTCACCCCAAGCACTGCCTGTGCTGCTGCTGCTGCAACCAGCACATCCCAAACCAGTTTGTGTAGGGCCTACAGGGATGAGAGCGTGGCTGGAGCTCATCCCCAGGCAGGAACCAGCCACTGGGGGACAGGGACACGGCTGGCGGAGTGGCAGAGGCAGGGTCACCCCTCTTGCAGCCTCCCTCCTCGCGGTTTAATTATCGGCGCTTTCCCAGGTGCTCCAGCAGCCAAGGATCCGCCTGCTCCCTCCTTGCCGCTCTCCTGGAGCTCCTGCTGAGCGGAAATGCCACCGCAGCGCTGTCCCCGTCACCGAGGGACGAGCAGCACTTGACGTTGTCACTCACCCGGGGCAGGAGCTGCTCAGCCACCGCCGGCTCTCCCTGCCCACCAGCGGAGGTGGGTGCGAGCTCCCATTTCCATGCCAGCCCTCATCCTGCCTGTTCTGCCCCTCAGCTGGCACCCCAAAGCTTTGGGGACAGCGCAGTGACAGCACAGTGACACAGCCTGCCCGGGACAGGAGCGTATCCCCCTCCCTCACGGTGATCAGGTCATCAAAATTTCATCATCGCCGTGCTCAGGCACTAATGGCTTCCCAAGCAGCATCAAATTTTAATCTCCCTTCCCTTCCTCTCCCCTAAAAGCCACTCTGCTTCCCGAGAGCCGGTGCCTCGCGCGAGGCCACCGGCGAACGTGGCAGGGCTGGCAGGGACAGCAGAGCCAGGGCCATCCCCTCCTGCCCTGCTGCCACCAGCACAGAGGAACCAGCAGCAGTTCCTCTGTGAATATCAGTATTACATCCCCAGCAAGGGCAGGGCTCGTCCTTGCCCCCCTCCTGCCCAGCCCCGTGCGTGCAGACGTGCCCAGGCTCCACGCACGGGGACAGAAGATGCTGGAACTCCCCTGCTGCCACCTCTAATAAGCCTCTTTGGTGGAAGCTGCCCACGGCAGGCCCCTGCCCCAAATCCCGTCTGGAACCTTAAGCTGCCCAAATCCCTCCTGGGACTGGCCACGGCCTCTTCAATCCCATTAGAGGCGCTGTGCCCACACAGGGGGTCCCAGGCTGTGCCCCCAGCACTGGCTGTGGGGAAACTGCATCTCACAAAGAGTGAGCAGCAAAGGGCTGGGGACCCCCAGGCTCCCCCCAGCTCTTGGGGATCCCTTCATTGCCCTGTTCATCAGCCCAAGGGGTGATGGTGGGGTGCCCCCAGGCCTGGCTCAGCCCCCAGGCCCAGCACAGGTCGCACTGCGACAGCTCCAGCCCGGGCAGCGCTGCCGGCTGAGCCTTCCCCCAGCTCCGCATTGGGCTCCGGGTAATTAGCGCCAGGCCCCTAATCAATAAGTTATTTTTTGCCACGGGTAATTAATAATTACACAGCGCAGACGGGCTGTAATTAAACTTCCCTCCTGTCTCTCACGGGCACCAAGGGGCCTGTTTTAAGCAAGCACAGGTATGGAAGTGCCTCACCCCGTGCCCGGGCAGCCCCTGTGCCCCGGCCGGGGAGCTCTCGCTCCGTCGCCTCCTCCTTCCCTCCCCGATTGATCCCGTTTTCCTCGGCTGCCAAAATCGATAGACCTGGCACAAAGCTCTGCCAGCCCTGCCTGCCCCACCGCAGGGGGACAAAGCAGAGCCTGGAGGATCCCCGTGCCAGGCTGTTCCCACCTCCATGCCAGGGAGAGCGCCAGCACCCCACGGGCACGGCCGGTGGGAGGTGACCCTGCTGGCGTGTCCCCAGTGCCACCCGCGGCAGGGCACGTGCCAGGCTTTGGGAATGATCCCTCCAGCACGCCCAGCTCGCTGGTGGCCGCTGCCACGCCGGGCACAATGTCACAGCGCCCGCGAGGACGTGACACGCGCCGCAGAGAGCCAGAGCCGCAAAGCTCGGCTCCAGCGCCAGGAAAGCGGAGAGAAACCCCTTCCCCACCTCTCCGGAGCACATCTCCCACCCCACAGCCCCTCGGATAAACGGGAGGAGGTTGGGCGACCCCAGGAGCCCGTCCCGAGGGCAGGCAACAAACGGATCGCAGGGGACTCGGCAGCCGGAGCCGCCAGGCAGGAGAAGAGAAACTCGGCAAGGGAGTGAATCAATCAAAGAGACCTTCAGAGCTCCCCACACAGGGCCTGCCCGGATAATATACTGCCGCTTTAGATGTTATGTTCTGAACTTAATTACTGAGAAATTATAGCAGCGCTGGGGGAGGCTCAGGGGGAGCGGGAGCACGGCAGCGCTCAGGGACTCCTGGCTCCACTTGCTGCCACAAACAAGGGCAAGAAATGTCGTGGGTGAGGACCCCCGGCGCTGCGCTCAGCCGTGCCCCCCCATTTCCCGTCTGGATCTGCTCAGCCCAGGCGCAGGGACGGAGGCAGCCACGCCGCAGCCCTGCCAGCCGGGATCCTGCTCTCTGGGCCCGCAGGGAAGGGGAGCACAGGGTCCCCCCGGCCCCTCTGAACCCCAGCTGCACCCCGAAGGGCCACAAACTGATTTTATATCCCTGCGGGCTAGCGGAGCAGCTGAAAGCAGCCTGTGCTGTGCCCGAGCCCAAAGGAGAGCAGCAGAGAGGAGCTCACCCTGCCCTGCAGCCCCCATGGGTTGTTGGGGTGCAGTGGGAGCCCCAGGCAGCCACAGGGGCTCGGGGGTGCAGAACCCCCCAGTCCCTGGCAGTTCGTACCAGCGGCTGGAAGCCACCAGGACCAACACCAGGGTATGAGCGGCTCCCTGGGAACCCCCCCAGACTCGCACCCCGGGGTTTGTGCTACATCGGGGGTGCCCTTGGGGCAGGGTGGGGGGTATGGGCGATGCTCACCCCTCGGGTTGTTCACTCTCCCGGAGGTGATCCGGCACAGACTCTCCCTCATGCTCAGAGCAACACGTTCCCCCCATGCCCAGCCTGAGGGCAGTTTTGGGAAGGGGGAGGCAGAGCAGAGCCATGCTGCTCGTCCCCCTGAGCCACCGCGGTCACCGCGCTGCACCCGGCACCGGCGGGCCCCGAGTGCTGGCTCCGGGGAGGCTTCGCGAATATCACGGATGCCGCTCTTCCCCCGGTAGGAGCTCCGGAGCCGCCTCGCTCCCATCCCCCGGCTGGCGCACCGATCTCCCAGCCCGGGGCGGCGATAGGCTCGGTTGAGGGGTGCAGCGCGGGGTCTCCCCATCTCCCGCCGCCCCCCGCATCCCCTTACCTTGGGCGCCGGCTCCCGGGGGGCCGGGCAGGGCGAGCACGGCGAAGCAGAGCAGCCCCCAGCTCCGGAGCCGGGCCATGGCTCTGCCGAGACAAGCTGGGGGGGTTGCGGGGGGAGAACTTCCCCGACTTTATAATCCGGGCGGCTCCGGCGCAGGGATCCCCGCAGCAGCGCCGCTCAGGGGGAGGCGAAGGCGCCGGGGCGAAGGGCTCCTCGTGGGGCTGGGGGCGGTCCGCAGGCAGCTCCCCACCATCGGCGGCTTCCCCAGGGACGTGCGGAGCCGGGACCACCAAATCCGGAGCGGAGCCGGCAGCCGAGCCCCTCCCCGAGCGCTGCGCCCCGCGTCAGGGAAGGGGACGGGAAGCGCAGGGCGCCGCGCCCCCGGCCCCTCCTGCCCGCCCGGGCTCCATGGGGGCCGGCTCCCCAACGCTCCGGGGCCGAGCGAAAAGTTTGGGGGCGGGGGGCGGCCCCTCCCCAGCGCTCAGCTCTTGCCGAGGGACATCCCCTCCTAGGCGGCTCCGGGCGGCAGAGAGAGGATCCGTCCCCGGCGGGCAGCGGGGGAAAGTGCGGCGGCGGCGGGCGGCGGCGCGGGGTCCCGCTCGGAGCCGCTGGCGGCGCGCGGCTGGCGGGCTGGCGGCGCCGCGCCGATCCCTCTCGGCGCTCCGGCCGCTGCTGCTGCTCCTCCTGCGCTGTGCGGCGGCGGAGTGAGCGGCGGCGGCGGGGCTCGGCGGAGCCGGGGGCAGCCCGAGCCGGGGAGGCGGGGAGACGGCGCGGCCCCGAGCGCTACCCAGCGGCCGCGGAGGGAGCGGGCGCGTCCCCACCGGCCGCCCCCGGTTCGTGAGGAGCGGGCGGGTCCCCCCCCCCCGCTCTCCCGGTGCCCCCGCTGTGGGAGCAGCGGCTTCTGTCTGCAGCTCCCACCCTAACCCGCCCCTCGCTGCCCCAGTCCCTCCGACAGCGCTCAGAGAATCAGCACTCGACCCCTGCGAAGGGGACACAGCACATCCCTCAGGTAGCTCTAAGGCAGAACTTAATGACACAGGATTACCAAAATCAAGCCCCAAAACAAGCCCCAAAAAAGCCAACAAAACCTTTAACCCCAGAGATGACCCAGCAGCACCTCCCTGCCAACACACCACCTCGTCAGGCCTGATCCCGCAATTCCTCAAGCCCAGAGCTCCCAACAGGATCACACATCCTTCAAAGATGTCTGTGCTTTCTGCTAGCACAGTGCCTTGCATTAGGTGGGGGAAAGCAGCTCAGTCACGGCTGCTACTGAGCATTAACACCCAAGGACCTGCACCATCTGCACAGGAGGAAATATCCATCCGGAATTCTGGATCAGCCTCCTGAGCGCACACACGGCCCCTCTGAGCCAAGGGACCTGCGAGGATCAGGGTGAAACGAAAGCATGAGCAGATTAGCCCGGAGGCAGCCCCGGCAGCGCCGGGTCACACCAGGGCAGGGACGGAGGGAACGCTCTCCCACAGGCACTGACAGAACTGCGTGTGCCGTCCCCGGTGTGCATTTCCCCTGCAATGGATGGAACCCTCACGTGGAAATCCTGCTCAGCCCTTGGGGGGGACAACGCCTGCGAGCACGTTGCGTATTTGGAGAGCTACTGCCAAATTTCCCATCGACCTCTCGAAGAGAGACTGAACAATAACCCGGCTCTTGCCCACCCCGGCATTAATCAGCTCCGTGGCTGGCATTCTCAGCCGAGATGACGGGATCAATGTGCTGTGGGAGGCAGCAATCCTGGCTCGCCCCTCAGGGAGGTGTTTCCCGATGCTGGAGGGAGCACAGGGAGAGGCTGCCTTGCCAGGGCTGAGCTCAGCCCCCATCGGGGTTCAGCCCCGTTCCCCAGGCACCCCCACACACGCTGCAGCCACAATAACACCCAGCACGCTCCCAGGCCCCTGCAGGATCGGGGCTTTGTTCCATGAAGAGCAGGAATTCCTGTCTCCAGGGCCATAAATCCGGCTCTGACCCTGGTGCCAGCGCTGATTTATGGTTATTACCATTCATCTTGCTGAGCTGTGAGTGGTTTATTACCCGCTTGCACAGGTACCTGGTTCCCCACGGTCACCCAGCCTGATTGAGTCTGGATCTCACATCAGCGCCCCACCAGAGCACATCCCTCCCCTCCCTGTCCCGCTCTGTGCCAGCTCTCCTCTGCCCAAAGCCCTCCGAGCAGGAGCAAGTTCCAGCAGGTAACGCCACACCTGTACCTGTCTCCAGGAGCGTGTGGAGGAGCCCGGAGCTGCTGGCACATCGCAGGGATCACAGAGGGCAGGGTTGGCCCCGCAGTGCCACCCACCCGTGTCCCTGAGGATGATGCCCAGGTGTCCCCCCCGTGCTCTGGGTCACCCCTGCCCCACACAGGGCGTTCCTCCATCTCCCACGAGTTTTGTCCCCCTCCTCCCCCAGCGTTTCAGAGAATCCCAACTTATCCTACAATTTGGGGCAGCACCGCTCGTAATTACACCGGGAATCGCGACAGCGCATCCCCACAGACCACCGTGAGCCGCATCACAGGACTCCTGCCTCTCCAAGGCTCCTCTAAAAGGGGTTTTTGAGCTCCTCCATCACCGCTGAGCCCTGCCCGGGGGTCTCCAGCCCGCCCCGGCGGCTCTGCAGCCCCGAGCTGCGGTCGGAGCCCGGCCAAGGCGGGGCCGGTCCCGGGGCCGCGGGCAGCAGGAGCCCGCCCGGGGCTATTTGCGGATGCGAACGCTGTTATTTTGCCTCCTGCTCGAAGAGGGCGCATCAAAGTCAAAACCCAAAATACGGCGCTGGGCTTGAATTAAAAAAAAAAAAAAAACTCTTGTCTGAAACCAAGGCAAGTTCCAAAAAAAGATCAAGGCTTTGTTTGAAATGGGAAAAAGTCTTTGCCGGGCTGTCAGGAGCTTTGGGGACCGTCAGCACTATCCAGAGGCTGCAGGACAACAGCCAAGAGCTCCGGCTGTGCTCAGCATCCCTCGCTGGCTCCCGCAGCATCCCCGGAGCGGAGCAGCAGCCGGGGAAGGGCGGGGAGAGGTCGGGAGCGCTGCCTGTGAGTGAGCGAGAGGCTCCAGGAGCTCAGTCCTTCTCGGCTATCAAAGGGCACAGGAGATGGATGGAGGCACGGGCTGTCAGCACCGGCGCAGGAAGAGAAATTGGATGCGGGAGGCTGGGCAGCCTCGCGGGCTGCGGGGTAACGAGCTCCCGCAGGCAGGAGGAGAAGCCAGAGCCGTCCAGACCAACAATAACGCGCAGGTTTCTAACAGGGAGGATAACCCCGGCTGCAGCAAGGCTCCCTGACACCTTCTCGGGTTTGTAATTAAGATTGAAAGGGGCTTTTTTCTCCAGCTCTGCTGGAAGAGTCAACCCGGGGTAGCGCTGCAGGCCAGAGCGGCCCCTGCAATCGTTTAATGCTCACTTCAAACCTGGGCTTAGCACAGGTCCCTTCTCCCCAGAGCTGCAGCCTGGGGTGAGTCACAGCCACCTCATCACTCCCTGGGCCCTCAGGGCCCTCCCCAGCCCTGCAAGGCCACACACCGGCAAATATCCCAATTTTGGCAGGGCTGAAGCTGCCTCTCCTTGAAGGGCATCAATCAGGGCTCCACTCTGCCCTCAGGTGCTGTGCAAGGAGCCGCCAAAGCGGCTCAGAACAGAAACATCTTCAATCTTTGATGAGTTAAAGAAGCACCGAGGATGGGAGCAGGGCCCTCTCGCTCCTGCCAGGGCTGCTCCCCATCCCAGCCCCGGGGCTGTCTCCCAGCATCAGCTGCTCGGGGCATCTCAGCCCAATTAAACCTTCCTCCGAGGTGCTGAGGGGGCTCTGAGGTGGCAGAGAGCAGAGCAGCATCTCCAGCCCTGGGGCAGGACTCCCACGGCTGGGCAGGAGCTGGCTCTGTCCTTGGGGAGATTTGGGAACGAGCCACCAAGGGGGTCAGGGTGACCTGGCTGTGGCTGCCACCCCTCTGCGCCCATCAGATGGGCCCAAGTAACCCACAATCCACTGGAATGGAGGGGTTAAGGGTCCCACCATCCCCCAGGGGGGTGTGGGGATCATGGGACCCCCACCCAGCCCAACCAGCCCTGGTTCCCCTTCAGACACGAGGGTTTGGCACCACCAGGGCTCCCAAACCCACCCTGGTGCTGGCACTGAGGTTCCTTCTGCTCTGAACCCTCCAACTGAACACCCCATCACAGCATTGAGAGTCCTTCTGCCCTGAACCCCTCTAATTGAGCACCCCAGGACAGCATTGAGGCTCCTTCTCTGAGCCCCCCTAATTGAGCACCCCAGGACAGCCCCTCAGCCCCAGCCACACAAACCGCTCCTCCACTGCCCTTCAAATCCAAGTTTTCCTTTTCCTACGGGCTGGAAAGGGTCGGGAGAAGCCCCAGGATGGGGAAAAGCTGGCTCCACTCAGCAGCAGGAGGGCAGAGGTGCAGCCCCCACTGCAGCGCTGACCCCACACTCCAGGACCACCGGCACAGAGACACTCAGCGAGCAGCAGCAGCCCCCACAGCAGCCCAGAGCTCGGGGCTGGGTTTTTAAATCAGGAGATTAAAAATTTAAACGAAGGCTCCGGCTCATTTTAACATCATTTCTTAACATTTAAAGGGCACCTCCGGAGCGTTCCTCCTCGGGAGCAGCAGCTGGGGAGCAGCCAGGTTTGCTGGGGGCTGCGTCCGAGGCTCGCACTTCATCTCATGCTCCAGAAACTGAGGGGTCTGAGGCACTCGCTGCTGACCCCCCTCAGCAGCCAGGGCCAGGCTGGGGGTGCCAGAGCCCCCCAAACCCTCTCCCCTCAGCCAGAGCGCCTGTAGTGACCCCATCCCTGATTCCCACACCCAAAGCTCACAGAAGCGGGGGGTTTGGAAAATACAGACCCAAAAAGGCTTGGAGGGGACGCCAGATCAGTTTTTAGGGGATGTCATGTGTGGTCTCACTCTCCCAGCACCCCTGGCCTTGCCATCACCACCTGAAGTACCCACACACCTGTGGGTGCCCACAGCAGCCCTGGGCTCGTTTCACACCCCATAATTTGGGGTTCCTGCCAGCAGAACCCTACAAAAGCAACAGAACCCAAACCCCACCTTACCAGTCCCCAATGGGCATCATTCACGGCTCATCCCTCCTGGAAAGGAGCAGCTCCAGCATTGCCTGGCACAGGGTGGGCACCCCAGGGCAGCTGCACTGAGCCCACAGCCCCACTCTGCTCTGCACTGGGGCTCGAGATTGAAGCTGAAAATCCTCCAGGTGTGTTGAGGGAGATTTAACCCAGCTGAAACTCCTCCAGGTGCGCTTAGGGAGGAGATTTAATCCAGAGCAGCTGAAATTCTCCAGGTGTGCTCAGGGAGGAGATTTAATCCAGAGCAGCTGAACACCCTCCAGGTGTGCTCAGGGAGGAGATTTAACCCACCTGCAGCTGAGGCTCCTCCAGGTGTGCTCAGGGAGATTTAACCCAGCTGAAACTCCTCCAGGTGGGCTCAGTGAGGAGATGTAACCCAGAGCAGCTGAAACTCCTCCAGGTGTGTTCAAGGAGGAGATTTAACCCAGCTGAAACTCCTCCAGGTGTGCTCAGGGAGATTTAACCCACCTGCAGCTCCTCCAGGTGGGCTCAGTGAGGACATGTAACCCAGAGCAGCTGAAACTCCTCCAGGTGTGTTCAAGGAGGAGATTTAACCCAGCTGAAACTCCTCCAGGTGTGTTCAAGGAGGAGATTTAATCCAGTTGAAATCCTCCAGGTGTGCTCAGGGAGGAGATTTAACCCACCTGCAGCTGAAGCTCCCCCAGGTGTGTTCAGGGGTTCCTGGGCCCCCAGCCTGCAGCTTCCCAACTCCCTCCTCTGCTGCTGAGGGAAGGGGGGAGCCCTGTCCCTGACAGGATCCTGCCTGGGGGCTGCAGCCCTGCCTGCAGGTGATAAATAATGAGTGAAAATCGGGGAAATAGTAAATAATATATTTACAAGCCTGCATAATGGATGACGCCGAGCTCAGGCTGCAGTGAGAGATCCCTGCATGGCAGAGGGATGAGGACACGATGAGGGGGACACGTGGCTGTGGCAGGCTCCCCAAGCCTGTCCCCCCATAAAAATCAGCCTTTCCCTTCCCCAGTTGATCTCCCACAAAGCCCCAGGGGCCTTTTAGGGAGATGTAATTACTAGCTCCTCAATCAATCCCGTCAGCAGCAGCCAAACCTCAAAGTGAATTATCCCATAATTGGGTTGGGACGGGGCTGTGGGGGCACTGGGCAGGAGGGGAAGGGAGGGGAGGGTCCCAGCCCCTCCCCACACCCAGCCCACCCATCTTGCTCCATTTGCCATCCCACCCAGCTCTTCTCTGCTCCCCTCAGGCTCTGGGTATTCCTGGGGTCACCCCATCCCAAACATCGCCCTGTGTTACCCCAGGGAGTGTGGAGACGCTCAGGAAATGGATTCTGGCCGGCTCCCACCGAGGAATTCTGCTTGCAAGGGGCCCTGGGTGGGATTTGCTGTCCCTGGTCGCCCCTGAGAGCTGCTGGCTCATTAAGCATTGGAGGAGGACGAGGTTTGGGCTGGGGGTGAAGGGGCAGCTCCGAGCCCTGGCCCTGCTCTCCCAGCACATTCCATCCCTCAACAAACATCCCTGTGGGATCCAGGGGGAAATACTGACAGCTGGAGCAAATCCCCAGCACAGCCCCACAGACAGGACTTGGGGGAACCACGCTGGTGCCTCAGTTTCCCTGGATGAGCTCCAGCCTGGCCATACCGTGGGTGAGATGGGCACAGGGATGACACAGAGCCCTTCCCAACCGGTTGGTGCCACCACCTTGCTGGGAGGGAGGCTGGGAAAGATCCATCTCGCTGCCCTCTGGATGAAACAGCTACATTTCAGATAATTCCAGATAGTAAATTTTTTGAGTCCCTATAAGCTAAAATCAATATTGGCACAACTGTGCGTCATTAAAAACTAAATGAACATGACAAAGCCAAACTGCTGCCTATTAAACAAATGAGTTTCTATCCACACAGGCACAGCGGGTTCTGAAATCCTTTATTCTGGGAGCAGAGCTTTTATCCGAGGGGTGGGAAGGGGCGGGAGCAGGGCTGGTGTGTGCCTGCCCTTCCCGGGACACCGGGACACGATGTACCAGAGCTCAGCTACACCGGGACACTCAGACACGCTGTACCGGAGCTCAGCTACACCAGGACATGCTGTACCGGGAGCTCAGCTGTACCGGGACACCGGGACAAACCAGGGGGCTCTGGGGATGTGGAACAAGAGAGGGACAGGAGAGGGAGGGTCCTGTGGCGATGGTGCTCCAGGGATGGCGTAGCAGTGCAGTGGTGACACAATGGTGACACAACGGCAACAAAATGGTGACACAAAGGCGATGAAATGGTGACACAACCTCAATGTCGTGGCAATGCAACAGAATGGTGACGCAATGGGAAAGCAATGGTGACACAATGGTGACACAATGGCAACGAAATGGTAACACAACAGTGACACAACAATGGCAACACAGCAGTGCAACGGTGACAAAATGGGACTTCAAAGGTGGCACAACAGTGACACAATGGTGGTGCAGTGGTGACACAATGACAATGTCGCGGTACCGCCATGGTGACACAATGGCAATGCAACGTTGACGCAACAGTGACACAATGGCACTGCAATGGTGGCACAATGGCAATGAAATGGTGACACAATCTCAATGTCATGGTAATGCAATGGGGACAGGATGGTGACACAATGGCCGTGCAACTGTGACACAACAGTGACACAACAATGGCAACACAGCAGTGCAACAGTCACAAAATGGGACTGCAAAGGTGACACAACAGTGACGCAAGGGGGGTGCATTGGTGACACAACAACAATGTCACAGTAATGCTGTGGTGACACAATGGCAACGCAACGGCGAACAACAGTGACACAACAATGGCAACACAACAGTGCAACACTGACAAAATGGAACTGCAGTGGTGACACAATGGCAGTGCAGTGGTGACACAATGGTGACACAACGGTGACATAATGGCACTGCAATGGTGACACAACAACAATGTCACAGTAATGCTGTGGTGACACAATGACAATGCAACAGTGACACAACAGTGACACAACAGTGGCAACACAACAGTGCAACGGTGACAAAATGGCACTGCAACAGTGGCGCAATGGCAACACAACCTCAATGTCGTGGCAATGCAATGGTGACAGAATGGTGACACAATGGGAATGTAATGGTGACACAACAGTGACGCAACAATGGCAACACAGCAGTGCAACAGTCACAAAATGGGACTGCAATGGTGACACAACAGTGACACAACAATGGCAACACAACAGTGCAATGGTGACACAATGGCATTGCATTGGTGCCACAACGGTGCCACGAAAGGCAGCAGTGTGACAGTGACAGCGCCATGGCAATCCAAGAGCTGCTCCCCACTCCCAGCACTGCCTGACCCTCCTGGAACTGTGGCAGGAACCTGCCCCGAACCTTCCCACCCCAAATCCTGGCAGTCCTGGCCGTGTCCCCTCCCCTCCAGGGACTGGGAGGGCTGACCCTGCCTGTCACCTGTCACATCACTGCTGGGGACACTGCCAGCCGCCCACGGCCTGTCCCCGCACTGCCATCGCCGTGTCCTGATTGTGTCCTGGCTGTCTCCGCGCAGGTTCCCGTGCGAGGAGGGGCTGGCAGGGGGAAGGGGCCGGGGCCGCCGCCTCCCCCCGGCCCCAGCGCCCCCGGCAGCCGCAGCAGAGCCGGGCAGGCCGGGAAAGGTCAGATCGCTGAGCCGTGAGCGCCGGAGGGCGGCTGAGCCGCTCCCACCCGTGCCAAGGGCTCCGGGGGAGCCGGGAAGGGCTCTCTGTCACCTCCATCCGCATCCCCGCAGGCTGTGCCAGGCTCCGTGCCCGCCCATGGCTCCTGGTGGCACTGGTGACCTGCTCCATCCCCCTGCCCTGCCCTCCCTGGGGACATCTACCCATCCTTCCCCCACCAGAACCTTCCTTTCACTGCTTCTCCTCTATTTAACATTTCCAATTTCTTCTCCGTCCTCCTCATCTTTTCCATTATGAGTTCGCATTTCCTTTTTTTAAAGCTTTCTGACATGGAAATATTTTATTTTTGGGAGCTCGGGGAAGGCCTTGTTTGGCACAGGTTCCCTGGACATCCTCTGCTCAGGCCAGTCTGGGGGAGGTGATCCATGGAGGTCCCTTCCAACTGGAAATATTCTGTTCCTTTCCATCCAGAAGTGCTCCATTTCTGGAGTCTGCTTAGGATTTGGGGGAATAAAGGGAAAAATGGGGGGTTGGGGGATTCTGATTGGGATTTGGGTGAGCGGAGCCCCCTGTCCCATTCTCTGGAGGATTCCACGTGGAATTTTGGCTTCCTGGAGCCACCAGCTGCCCATGGTGCAGGGGGCAGGGTGATGGATTGTCCCTCTAGGGACACTGTGGAGCATCCCAGCTCCTGCCTTGGTGGCACTGAGGGCTGTCACTTGTCAGCAGAGTGTGAAGTTCACCTCTGTGACAAAGAAAAGTGTCTGGGAATGGAAAACTGAGGCTTGGGAGGGATTTTTCCAAGGAAAATGCGCAGGACTCAGCCATGGTCTCCATGCCCATCCTGCCTGGTGCTCCAGCAGAGGGATGGATGGCAAGGCGGCTGCATCCCTGATCTGGAATTTCTCCCAGAAGGAGCTGGGGAGAAGCTGCCCCCCCAGGAATGCCAGACACAGGCAGAGGCGTCGATCCCATCCCTACAGAACCGAGGGCTGGGAGCTGCTGGGGGAAGTTTTATGGTGCTCGAATCAATCAGTGGGAATCCCATAAAAGTCAGTGGGTATAAATGGGTTCCTGGGATAGGTTTTGACATCCAATTGTCTTTTCCATTTCAGTTGTCATAAAGCTCTGCACACCCAGATATACAGCCCGAGCCGGGGTGCACACCAGGAAACGCTGATGTGCAGCCACGTGTGCCACAAGCCCCGACACACGTGCACTGAGAAGCTCTGGGCACACTCAGGGAGGAGCCCCAACCCCTCCCGAGGACCCAGGGATCCATTTCCCTGCCGCTACCCACGGCAGGAGCACAGCATGGGTGACAGGGGATCGATCTGTGAGGCTGCTCCGAAAAAAAACCTCATTTAAAGGGAAACTTAGATGAGCAAGCAAGTCGTACATCATCTCCCTGTGAATGGTTTGTCGGGCTCCGGGAGGTGAGAGACAGGGCTGGCTTGGCAGAGGGGGGATGGAGGAGAGCCCTGGTTGTGATCCCATTGCTGAGGCTGAGCACTTGACATGGGGAGACTGAAAGTGGGGTACCCCCCTTCCCCAGCCCCCCACCCTGGAGCTGGAATCACCAGGAGAAGGTGACTCTGCCCTACTGTAGCACTTCCAGATAAAGAATTATGGATCATTTCCTCCTGCCCATCTGGTACGCAGGAAAGGGACGTGCAGGAACAAAACCCCTGGCTCCAGAATCTCCTTTTCCTCCTCCTCCCTCATCTTGGCCTGTTTGGAAAGCAGAGTTAAAGAAGCTGGAAGGGAGGAAGAGGAGGGACGGTGTGGTGCAAAGATCTCACACAGGACCCTTGGAATCTCTGGGGTTCCGCAGTGGAGAGCAGCACCCCTGGGTGCTGTGATGGAATCCTGTCATCCCTGGGGTCCCACACCAGAGTCCTGTTATTCCTGACATCCCAGACTGCAGTGCCATCATCTCTGATGTCCCAGACTGAAGTGCCACCATCTCTGACATCCCAGACTGCAGTGCCATCACCCTTGAGTTCCCCTGCCAGCTGGCACCAGTGCTCCTCAGCCAATAACTCACACCGAGCCTCTGCCTCCGTCCCAAATCCATCTCTCTGGAGAACAGGAACGTGCGGGCCGGGATTTATCCCCTCCCCGGGGCCGGTGGCTCCGTGCAGCAGATGCCACTTTGTGTCACAGCCTGATTTCTCTCCCCTCGATTCGCAGCTCATCATCAGCTCCGGCGGTGACCGCTCCCCTAAATCACCGCCCCTGCTCTCTCTGGCATTGATGCCGCGATTTTTCTCCTCTCCAAAGAGGCTCCCGCTGGCTGCAGCTCCGCGGGGACAGAGGGGCTCCAAGCCGGCCCCAATCCATGGGGCACTGGGGGCTGGAGAAGGGGGTGCCCAGCACGCACACCCCTCACCGAGGCTGCTCCCCGCGTTCTGCTCGGCAGGGAGGGCTCCCAGAGCCGCGGACCAGCCGGGGCTCGTTCCGGGCACAGCTCCCCGGCTTGGCAGCGGCTGCAGCCCCGCGGCCCTGCCAGCCCTGCCTGCCTGGCAAACAGCGGCTTCCTGCTGGCTGCCGGCTGGGCTGGAGCTCCAGAGAGGATCCCAGCTGGGCTGGGAGCTCCAGAGAGGATCCTGGCTGAGAATTCCAGAGAGCATCCTGGCTTTTGACCGGGCTGGGAGCTCCAGAGAGGATCCCGGCAGGGCTGGGAGCTCCAGGAAGGATCCTGGCTGAGAGCTCGAGAGAGAATCTCGGCTTCTAGCAGGGCTCAGAGTTCCAGAGAGCATCCTGGCTGCCACCGAAGCTGAGAGCTCCAGAGAGCATCCCGGCTTCTGGCAGGGCTGGGAGTCCCAGAGAGGATCCTGGCTGAGAATTTCAGAGAGCATCCTGGCTGCTGGCATCACTGAGAGCTCCAGAGAGGATCCCAGCTGCCACCAGGGCTGAGAATTTCAGAGAGCATCCCTGCTGAGAGCTCCAGAGAGCATCCTGGCTGAGAATTCCAGAGAGCATCCCAGCTTCTGGCAGGGCCGAGAGTTTCAGAGATGATCTCGGCTGAAAGCTCCAGAGAACAACCTGGCTGCCGCTAGGGCTGAGAATTTCAGAGAGCATCCTGGCTTCTGGCAGAGCTGAGAGCTCCAGAAAGCATTCCTGCTGGGAGCTCCAGAGAGCATCCCGGCTTCTGGCAGGGCTGGGAGCTCCAGAGAGCATCCCGGCTGCCAGAGGGGCTAAGAATTCCAGAGACCATCCCCGCTGCTGGCAGCGCCACCGGGAGCTCCTTTGTCAGAAGGGCCCCAGACGCTCCCCTGGGTGTCCCCTGGGGCCGGGAAGGGCCGTGGCTGTCCCCGTGGGGTGGCCGGGTGTGGGTGCCCGGCCCCGGGCAGGTTTGGCGGTGGATGGCGCTCGGCACAGACCGCGCTCCTGTGGGATTTTGTGGCTGAGTGATCAGGCAGAGGACTCCGCTGTCCCACGGGGCTCGGCCAGGTGTGCTCCGGCCCCGCGGAGCCGCAGGGAGGGAAAGGAGAGATGGAGGGATGCTGTGCCAGAGCCCTGGATCCCTGCTCCAGCCCGAGCCTGGGCCGCGGCCAGAGGAGGCTGGGGGTGGATAAAGCTCATCTCCTCCAGCATATGGAGCTCGGAGCGAGCTGTCCCCAGGCAGCGGCGGGGCGGGCACGGGGAGCTGCCCCCGAGCCCGCGGCCCCTGCCAGAGCCTGCCCACATCCACACGCTGCTGTCCCCTGTCCCCTGCCAGGATCCGTCACCGCCGGCTGCCCGGGGAGGGACGCGGGCACTGATCCGTGCTGGCCTCGGCTCCTGGCACAGCCCCACGGCCGGGGGAGGGAGCGCTGGCTGCCGTGCAGGATGCAGCTCGAGGGCTCCGTGACCTCAGAAGGGAGGAGCGGACCCTCCGAGCCCCCGGCTGGGGGCAGCAGGGACAGGCAGCTGGTGCCCCTTGTCCCCCGTGCCACACTCACGTGGCCAGGCCGTGGGGACACACATCCCTGGGGACAGTGGGACTGATTTAAATCCATTTTATGTGCCAGTCCCTCTCTGTGAGTCCCCATCTCTGTGACATTAGAGTGTGGCACCACCAGGGCTGGGTCCACAGGGTCCTGACCCAGCAGGATGAGACCCTGGGCCATGTCCAGCCTCGGGAATCAGGCTGAGCACTGGAAAGTTCGAGTCCATCTGCATTTCCCAAGGTGCCAATGAATCCCTCCCAGTGCCACCAGCCCCTGTGTGTCCCCAGCCCAGGTAGCTGTGACTTCCAACACCCCCACAGCACCTCAGGACACCCTCAGCCACCCCCTGCCAGAGCCAGGGCCGTGCTGCACCAAGGTCCCCAGTGCAATGGCAGTAACAAGCTTCTGTTAAATAATTGAATTCCTCAAATTGTTCCCTTTTCCCTCCGGTTTTGGTACACATTTGTCACCGTGCCGTTAGGCAGACGCTTTGCTCGCACTTCATTTATTCATAAGCACAGCCGTGACAATGACAGCGGAGCTGAGCACAACTGCTGGCACGGGGCACGGCTGCCCTGGCACTGCCAGGTCTCACAGTGGCACCAGAGCAGTGACAACACCGCGGTCACAGGGAGGATGGGGCTCTGTACATCCTGCTTGTCACAGCCTCCCCGTTTTGGGGGACAGATGGGGACAATCAGCTCTGTGCCCTCTGCACCCCATCTCCTGCAGTGGCTCTGGGTGGTAGCACTGCTGAGTGGTGCAAGAACCACCCCAGGAGCTCAGGCATGCCCAGAGCTGGAGCTGCCTCTGCTGGGAAGGGATTAAAGGTGAGCCTGGCCTTGCTCCTGCTCAGCAGAGCCACCACGGGCTCCTGCACCAGGTGGAAAATCCATTAAAGGCCACGAGGGAACAGCAATCCTGGGTGCTGGATGTCACCAACCTCACCTGCAGCCAGGGACCAGCACCGTGGATTGCCACAGGACATCAGGACGTGCCTATCCCGTGGCAAACTGCCCGTGCTGGGCACGGCCAGGGCAGCTCTGGGTGGGCACAGACACACAGCAAACTGCCCATGCCACAGCAAACTGCCCGTGCTGGGCATGGCCAGGGCAGCTCTGGGTGCCCACAGACCCACACCCCCAGCCCCGGCTCCTGCCAGAGTCCCCCAGGGACTGAGCACCCTGAGGGTGCCACGCTGGCACCCCCTGCTCCAGGTGGGTCCATCCGTGCCAGGGACGTGCCTCGCCTTGCACGAGCTCGGCTCAGCTAATTGCAGTAATTAGCCCGTAATGAAGCAATTATTTGAGGACGTGGTTCCATGTGTTCCTGCAGGGGGGAGGACGGGGGGGGGAGGGGGGGGGGGCGTGGTGGCAGCGGGCACAGGGGACAAGGACAGCGCCCGTCCCCCGAGGGCACGGTGGGGACACGGTGTTTTATCTATTTTCTCCGGGTTTTTTCCCAGGATTTCCATTCCCCCGTGACTCTGGTGAAAGGCAGGGCCGGAGCCAGGCTGGGACCCCATGGGGGTGGCGGGGATGGATGGATGGATGGATGGATGGATGGATGGATGGATGGATGATGGATGGATGATGGATGGATGGGATGGATGGGATGAGATGGATGGATGGATGGATGGATGGATGGATGGATGGATGATGGATGGATGATGGATGGATGGGATGGATGGGATGGGATGGATGGATGGATGGATGGATGGATGGATGGATGATGGATGGATGATGGATGGATGGGATGGATGGGATGGGATGGGATGGGATGGGATGGGATGGGATAGGATGGGATGGATGGGATGGGATGGATGGGATGGGATGGGATGGGACGGATGGGATGGGATGGGATGGGATGGGATGGGATGGGATGGGATGGGGTGGGATGGGATGGGATGGGATGGATGGGATGGGATGGGATGGATGGGATGGGATGGGATGGGATGGGATGGGATGGGGTGGGATGGATGGGATGGGATGGGATGGGATGGGATGGGATGGGGTGGGATGGGATGGGATGGGATGGAGCTGCACTGGCGGGAGCTGCACGGACACGCTGCTCCCGAGCTCTGTGCCGCAGCCGGAGCCAGGGAGAGCCGGAGCCAGGCGAGAAGAGGCTGCCAGCTGGCCGGCTCCGCTCTGGAGCTTTGCCCGGCTGTCTCTGCCTGCGTGGACGCGGCCAAGTTAAACCCCCGCACATGGAGAGGGGCCGGGAGCTGCGGAGCAAAGGGAGCTCCAGCCCTGGGGTGCTGCCCAGTGACACCCTGAGGGCAAACCCTGCACTCCCAGAGTGCAGAACCAGAGAATCACCCTTCTGCAGGGCTCCTGGAGCGGGGGGAACATCAGGATTCTCCTTTGGCATCTGCTGTCCCCCAATTCCCACTGACACCAGAATTCCCTAATTTCACCCCACACTGGACAAATAAGGCTCGCCGCGGCTCTGGTGAGGGAAATGAGGATCCTCCCATGGCATCACATCCACCGGAGCACCGGGACCCCCGCAGCCCCTCCGTGGCCCCGGGAGCATCACCGGGAGCGCCGGGGCTGGCACGGGCAGCAGAGCCCCCGTCGGGGAGCGGAGCGTGCCTGACAGGAACCGAGCCTCGGCAGGGAGGGAGCAGACGGGAGGGAAATAAAAGCAAATTACATCAGTGCTGGCATGGGCAGCCATCCCGGAGAGCTATTTCGGGAAGGGCCAGGCCGGCTGCGGGGATAAGCACTTGCAGATGTTGCTTGGAGCGCCACGCCGGGGCTGCGGGAGGGGACAGTGCCAGCGTGGGGACACGGCGGCGGGATGGGGACCCTCCTCCTTCCAGCCCCACAGCGAGAGGACTCCTGGGCGCTGCTGGATGCCCGGATCCATCCTTGGGCCGCGGTGGGGATCCCCAGCAGTGCCACATGCACAGGGACAGCTCGGGGACACTGCACCGGGGGGACACGAGGGGCCCGCTTGGTGGCCGGGACGCGGTGGCATCTCAAGGTGATTAGCAAGGGCAAGGGAAGAGAAACCTGGCCGTTGCCATGGTTACCACCTAACATCCTCCAGCACGGGCTCCGAGCAGCAATTGCGGTGTTGCATCGCCGGGATGGGCTGCGGAGGGGAAGGGAGGGATGGATGGATGGCTCCCGGCTGTGCCGTTCGGTTTGGGGGAACCGAGGAGCACTGAGAGCTCAGCCAGGCTCGGATAGGGGGGGATCAATGCACAATCACCCCCCTAACGCTCCCAAATCCTGCTCAGGCTCCCAGCCCACGCAGGGATCCGGCCTTGGCTCCAGCTGCTGTGGGCTGAGCCCGGCTCAGGGCTGGGATCCCATCCCAGCTCTGCGTTCCCCTCACACCAAACAGCAGCTCGGGGTGGAACGGAGTCAAAGCAGAGACGTGGCAGATGTTTCTGCTCTCCCCAGCTCCCCATTTGCTGTGACGCTGATGGCTCCCGGTGCCCGCTGCCCCCTGTGCCAGCCGGTGGCACGGGATGACGGCACTGCGGTGGCAGGTGGCATTTGCCAGCTGCCCCAGAACCGGCAGTGCCACCGCGGCAGGAGGGAGCAGCCCTTTTGTGAGCCGCTGCCAGATGTTCCTCTGCAAAATAATTTGATGGAAAAACGGGGAAGGGAGAGCGTTTTTCCAGCAACATCTTGCTTTAATATTAGGGGGGAAAAAAAACCCAAACCCAACAGGAAATAATGTTGGAGGAAGGAAAGCAGCGCCCAAATTTATCCCCGTCCCGTGCACAGACAGGGTGTGTGATGTTGGGATTATCCCAGAGGCAATCCAGCTCCCACAGCTCCAAGGACCATCCCAGTAGCCTGAGGAGCCTGAGGGCGCTGGGCCAGGCGCTGTGTGGGCTGGTGACACTGCAGTCACAGCCACGCGGAGGGGACAGACTGACCCCCACGGCTGACACACGGATTTACTGCCTGCAGAGGCAGCCAAGGACAGCCCGGTCCCTGTGTCACCCCAGACATCCCTGGGGAAACCAAGGACAGCAACGGTCCCTGTGTCACCCCAGACATCCCTTTGTCTCCCTTGGATCCTGGCTCCAGCCCAGGGACGTGGTGCCCTTGTACCAACAGCCCCAGGGGACACCAATCCCCATGGGGACCTCTGTGTCCCCCACCAGCCCCACATCACCTCCAGGGAACTCCAAGGAAGGCAGAAAGCCCAAAAATCAGACCAAGGGGAGGAGGAGAGGCTTTTCTACAGGGCTTGGTATTCCCAGGCACATCCCTGCCTCAGTGCAGCCGAATCAGAGGGGATGGAGTGGGGAACAGAGCAAGTCACAACACAGGTGATGAATAGATCCAGCCACGGGGCCACCGGCACTCCAAATCTCCATCCCTTTTACTTTTCCCATCCTTATCTCCATTCCCCATCCCCTTTCCCATCCCACTTTCCTTCTCCAACCCCATTCTCTTCCTCAAACCCATTTCCCATTGTCTTCCCATTCCCTTTTCCCTTCCCCATCCCTTATCACACCTCTCTCCCCATTCCATCCTCATCTCCATCTCCATCCCATCCCATCCCCATCCCCATCTCCATCTCCATCTCCATCTCCATCTCCATCCCATCCCATCCCATCCCATCCCCATCTCCATCTCCATCTCCATCTCCATCTCCATCTCCATCTCCATCCCATTTCCACCCCATCCCAATGGATCATGCCCACCACAACCCAGGCTCACTGCCACATTGCTCCCACCATCCAGCAGCCCCAAACTGGGACCAGGTAACTCAGGCTGAGCCAGGGCATGGACACCAAAAGCCATCCTGGTCCCCAGGAAGAAAAATAAGATCCCCTGGGAGAGGAGGGGGAAGGAGAAGAAAAGGGAAAAAAAAAAAAAGTTCAATCAGCTTTGTAAAGGGCACAATTTACAAAATCCATTCCATATTTTACTAGGCTGGGATTTAGGGATTAGTCTGTAATACTTAGGTGGCTTTTTGTAATAAAACCCTGAGCTGCAGCAGCCTTGGGAAAGGAGAAGGTGGCAGGAGTCTCCTCTCCATCCCGCGCTCATTTTCCCAGTTTCCTCCTTGTTTCTTTCTTTTTTTCTCTTTTTTTTTTGATCTCGGCAGCCCTGTTAATCTGGGCTTTATCTGCCTATGGAGGAGGCCTGAGCTCTTTATTGGATTTTTGGCAAGAATAAATGATTTAGTTTGGGATATTACGGAGACGATTCCGTGGGATTACGGCACCTCATAAATGGAGCAGCGGGGATCAATTCCTCGCCGTGGGAATGCGCCTGTGCCTACGTGCTGCTGCTTCAGGGGGTGGGGACGGCAGCTATGGCACTGGTGTGGCATGGGTAATGTGGCTATGGCACAGGTGTGGTGCCTATGGCATGGTTACGGTGGCTATGGCATGGTTAGGGTGGCTATGGCACAGGTAGGGTGGCTATGGCAGGGGTAAGGTGACTGTGGCATGGTTAGGGTGGCTGTGACATGGTTAGGGTGGCTCTGGCACAGATCTGGCCCACATATGGCCATCATATCCAGCCCCAACCCTATGGGCAGCCCTGGGATCAAACCAAAGCCACCCAGACATGCCAGGGAGGATGCTGGCACAAGGCTATCAAGCAGGAACATCCACCCTGGGCATGGGGTGGAAGGTGACAGCGCGTTCCCCTCTCGGGAGGATCCTAAATCCACACCAAAGTTCATCTCCAGCCTCTTGTCCCAGCTCAGCTCCACCCTGGTGCTGGGTTCAGGGTCCCTGTCCCCTGCCCAGCGTGCTGCTGGTGCCACCACGGTGTCCCCTCAGTGCTGTGGCAGGGGGTGGGCAGAGCTTTGAAGCCCGGGGCTGAGTGGGTGAGGAGCCAGCATCGCTGTCAATTCTCCTAATTAAGGAAATCCTTTGGGGAATGCAGATCCCTCAGTGCCGGGGCTGTGTGGGAGCACAACCAAGCCAAAGACCCTGGGGATGGGGGTTTCACTGGGAAGCCACCCCTGTCCCTGTCCCCACACCTGCCCCAGGCCCACCAGGGATGCAGGCAGGGCTCTGCAGCCCCCAGCCCACCCTGCAAGTGGGACACCCAGCTGTTCCTTGGCATTCCATCTCTCCTCCATCGTGCCACAGCCAGACACAGATCTCACCAATCCAAAGGAAAAGCAAGGCAGGAAAGCCCATAAGTCATGGGTGCCCTGAGAGGTTCATCAATAATGCACAAACCCAGGGCTGGGGAGGCATTTCCCAGTGAATTCCACGCACGGAGAGTGCCTGTGGCCACAGCAGCACAGCTCCCTGCTCCCAGGGAACTCCTGCCTGCAGGACTGACACATTTATCAGCTCTCCCATAATTGTGTTTTTGTGTGGCAGGAACTCCCCGGGAGCCACGGCCCCACTCGGGGCTCGCAGGCAGGAGCTGGCTCTGGAACGCTGACAGAGAGGGATTTGCTGGGGAAAGTGGGTCAGGATGGCACCTGTGGCCTCGGTGCTGCAGCCCAGAGCTGGGGTTCACCCAGCAGCTGCACCGTGCCCTGGGATGGGGATGGGATGAGATGGGAATGGGGAAGTTGTTGGAATGGGGATAGGAACACGGGTAGAATGGAGGTAAGAATGGGAAAGGATGGGGTTGGGATGAAGACAATGTGGAAATGGGATGGGATGGGATGGGATGGGATGCGAATGAAACTAGGGAGAGGCTGGAAATAGGAATGGGAAAGGACATGGGGTTAGGATGAAGATAGTGTGGGAATGGGGTTGGAATGGGATGAAAACACGGAGAGGATGGGGATAGGAATAGGGAAGGACAGGAGATTGAGATGAAGATAGTGTGGGGGTGGGGAAGGGGATGGGATGGGTTTGGGAACAGGGATAGGATGGGGATAGGAATGGGAAAGAATGGGATTGGGATGAAGATAGTGTGGGGATGGGGATGGGGAAAGGGATGGGGAAGGGGATGGGGTTGGAATGGGGATGGGAACAGGGATACAATGGAGATAGGAATGGGGAAGGTCATGGGGTTGCATGAATATAGTGTGGGGATGGGGATGGGGATGGGAACAGGGGATTGGAATAGAATAGGGGATAGGAATGGGAGAGGACATGGGATTGGGATGAAGATAGCGTGGGGATGGGGTTGGAATGGGATGGGATGTAGATGGAATTAGATGGGAGCAGGTTTGAGATGGGGATGGGATGGCAGTGAGGACGAGGACTGGCTGTCCCGGGGCTGGGCACAGGGACAGAGGGGACACGGGTGGCACAGGGCAGCGTGTGCCGTGTGCGGCTGTCGGAGGCGCGGTCCCAGAGCCGCGGGATAATTGCGGCGCTGCCGCCCGGAGCCGAGCGGATGAGCCGGGCGACAGCTCCCAATTATTGCAGCGCAGCGGGAGAAAGGGAAAGAAAGGAGGAGAAGAAAAGCACAATTATCGGGGGCTCGGCGGCGGCGCCGATTTCCAGGCACAGCCCCGCTCCCGGCCCGTGACGCTTCCATCGATTTTCAAACGGGCACTTTTCCATCCCTGCCTCCCGTCCTTCATCCCACAGACACCAGGACTAGCTCCTGAATCCCCTCGGCGCTCCCTGAGCATCCCAGCCCTCGGTGGGGCACCCCAACATCGCCCATGTGTCTGGAGCCCACGGCGCTCCCCCCATTTCCATTTCACTCTCCCACCTTTCCTTTCCCTCCCAGAGCAGCTCCCGGCCCCGGAGCCGCAGCCCTGTATATTAAAAAAGGTCAGGTTTCAGCTCTGGTGAGGAGGCAGAGAGCAGAGCAGCGTGAAGAGCCGCAGCTCCCCGTTCTTGTGGGATCGGGGATTGGGGGCACGGGGGGGTCCCGGCGCTGGATCCGCTCCCTGCTGCTGCTGCGGGGGCTGGGCGGGCTGCTGCCGATCCCACATCGTCGCTCCGTAATTGACAATTAAATTTAATTACAGCTCTGAGAAATAACAGCGTGCGCTGGGTTAATGGGGCTGTCTGGAGCGGGGCGGGGGCGGGGGCGGGTCCCTCCCACTCCGAGGTGGAGCAGGGGTGACATCCGCGACGTGGTGACACCTTTGCCACGGTGGGGTGGCAGCAATGCTGGCCTCGGCATGGGGACCTGCTCCTTCGCCAGAACAAACCCATCCAGGGCACATCCTGCACTCTTTTCCTGGGAATCCAGCAGCATCCAGAGGGAACAGCACCACTGGCACCGTGCAGCTCCGTGCTGGAGGTGCCCCAGCATGAGTGAATTATTTATTTCCATAAAAACACGGAGCGTGGAGCTGCCAGGTCTTTACCTGCTCCCATCCCCACTCCTTTTCCCTCCTTTTTTTCCTTTAATTTTCTTTGAAGCAGCATCACAGCTGCCTCCCAGATTTGCTTGCTGCTTTACGAACCTTTGGATGCACTCGTTGGTGGCTCTCAAGGTTTCTGCTGCAATTAGAGAGATTTTCCAGAGCCAGGATCAGGTGCTCAGCAGGAGCTGGGGTGGTTGAGGGCTCAGCAATCGCAGATTCCACATTTGGGACAAGCAGCTCCCACCTCCCTGGCAGCCCCCACAGCCCCATCCCTTCACACCTCTCTCTAATTAACCACGGTCGCCTGCAATTCCGTAATTAGTTGGTTGATTTTTGCCCTCTGATCCTGTTCTTATTTCATTCAATTGGGATGGGATGAGCTGGGAGCGTCAGCACCCAGGAGCAGATGCACCCACATTTGGTGTCACAGAGCAGCCAGGTGTCCCCAGGCAGGGACAGGTTGGGTGGCCAACCCTCCAGGTCCCCTCTGCACCCACATTTGGTGTCACACAGCACCCAGATGTCCCCAGGAAGGGACAGGTTGGGTGGCCAACCCTCCACATCCCCTCTGCACCCACATTTGGGGTCACAGAGCAGCCAGGTTGGGTGGCCAACCCTCCAGGTCCCCTCTGCACCCAGGTGCTCACAGACATCACCCCAGAGTGGCCCTCAGGGGGACAGGAGTGTCCTGGTCCCCTCTGCCTGCCTGGGGAGCCACATGAGGCACAGTGGTGGCATCTCCCCATGGCAGAGGCTCCTCCTGGAGGTGCCCAGTGCCACAGCACTGCTGAGTGACGCCAGACTGTGCAGGGACATCCACAGCAGATTCCTGCAGCTCTTCCTGGGACTGTGACCCCCAGTGTGGCACCGTGCCATGGTGGCCCTGCTCTGAGGGATGGCACAGAGGTGGCAGGGTCACAGCAGGGCTGGGGATGGGTGACCCTGGCTGCTGGACACGGAGCACGGCAGGGAACGAGGCCAAAGCGCCGCTCTCTCCCTCCCGGTGATCATTGCCCTCATTAAAAGCCAGCTAATTATTATTCGGGCTCATTAGCAATTATAAACTTCAGCGCTGGCACTTCATTAAAAAAATGACAACTTCGCACTTAATTGCGTTCCCTGGCTGCCCAACGGGTGGGAGAGCTCGGCCTCCTGACCCTGCCCGTGCCAGTGCCAGCAGTGGTACCAGAGCAGTGCCAGAGCCTAAAACAGTACCCACAGCACTGCCAATGCCCAAACTGGCACCCACAGCACTGCCAGAACTGGTGAGAGTGCCCAACCCAGTGCCAGTGCCCAAACCAGTACCCACAGCAGTGCCAGAATAGGTGCCAGTGCCCAAATCGGTACCCACAGCACTGCCAGCGTCCAAACCAGTACCCACAATATTGCCAGAACCAGTCCCAGTGCCCAAAGCGGTACCCACAACAGTACCCAAACCAGTGCCAACGTCTAAACCAGTACCCACAGCACCGCCACAACCAGTGCCAGTGCCCAAACCAGCACCAGCAGCCACAGCAGTGCCAGCACACCTCATCCTGGCACTGGGCAGCTTCTCCAGAGCAGCGCACGGCACACAGGATACAGCTCATGGCACACAGGACATGGCACACAGCTCACGGCACCCAGAGCTGGCAGCAGCACCTTCCCATTCCCTGGTGGATAATTGGCCACTAAATCCCTCTGGGGGAGAAGTGGTTGGGAAAAAAAATTACAGCTGCGGAACCAGCTCTCCAAAATTATATCACCTCGTCTGACAGGATAATTGCTCCTTTTCCCCGAGATTTAGCACGGATCTCACATCCTTAAACACTCGGGTGTTATTTTAAGGGCTCCCAGCGTTGCTCCCTCCTCTCCCAGGTACCAGGGAGGGGTGGGAGGTGGGGACACCTGTCCCGGGAGGTGACAGAGGGGAGGACACGCCTGTGGCACGGCAGAGAGGTGGGGATGATCCCGCCGCGGGTGGCACTGGTGCTGTGCCTTGTTGTCCCCGCGCTCTAATGGCCACATCAATATTATCCCGGCCTGTGACAGGTGAATTAATGACACCCAGCCAGGCGGGGACACGCGGGGACACACAGGCAGGGTCTGCTCAGGGCGGGCAGAGCCCACCCACCCTGGGGGTATTTGAGGGGGCAAAGCCCTTTGGCAGACCCCGGACTCAGAGCTGGGCATGAGGAGCCCCTCCTTGAGCACCCCCCGGATATTTTGGGGTGCTGGCTGCCAGGGTCGCACCCTCTCCCTCCCTCTGGCTCCCACCCAGGCCCATCTGGGGCAGCGATAAATCCCCGGAGCCCTCGGTGTCACCGGCACTGCCACCGGCCCAGCCCCATCCATCATCCCCGTCCCGCTCCCGCCTGCCACCTGCGCCCCGTGACCCTCACCGGGGATGCTCCGGGGGACCCCAGCAGTGCCAGCACATCCCGGGCTGCTCATTAGAGCCCCCAGGCCAGCGCTGTGCCACCGCCAGAGCCGCAGCACCGGTGACATCCCGCAGCAGCTGGTGGCCGGCGCTCGGCGGCAGCTGGGGAGCGTGCCCGGCAGCAGATCTCGGGAATCTCCATCCTCCGGCACCCCGCAGCTGCCGCCAGCCCGCTGCCAGCCGGGGGACCCCCGGTGCCACCCTGCTGTCCCCCGGCACCGCGCCCGTGCCAGCCGTCCTTGTCACCGCGCGCGTCGCTGGGAAAACAAAACCCCATTAAAGCGCTCGGGGATCACAGCCAAGCAAGATCGAGTTCGTCAGGAGCCGGGGAGCGTGAAAAGACGGCTCAGCCTGAGGATTTCTGCCTGCCAGCCCTGCTCTGAGCATCGCTCTGGGAGCCGCTGTCCTGCGCCGTGCCCGTGTCACCCAGCGTGGGGACTGGCACTCTCCGGCAGAGTTTGGCTGTGCCGAGCTGCACCGGGCACCTGCAGTGCCACGGGGACATCCCTGCCACCGCCAGCGCTGCGAGTGTGTAAATATATTATTTATTCTCTCTATTACCCTCCTCCATTATTCATTGTTTAATCCGCTGCTATTCTATTATTAACTCTCCCAAGCGCTCCGGCGCTGCTCTGACATGAGAGAGGCACCGCGAAATTCCACATCCACATCCCACCCTCCCCTCTCCAGGACAGGAGCAGGACCAGGAGCTTCCTCAGCCAACATCCCGCTGGTTTTCCTTGCATTTGGGGCATGGCCCTGCCCAAAAACCCCTCACCTCCCGCAGGGATGGATGGATGGATGGATGGATGGATGGATGGATGGATGGATGGATGATGGATGGATGGATGGATGGATGGATGGATGGATGGATGGAGCAGCAAGAGGTCCCCTCTCCTGAGGGGAATTTGGGGTTCTGGGGAGCAGGGAATGTTCTCCTGCAGCGTGGGGATGAGGATTTCCCACATTCCTGCGTGAAATATCTCCAGTTAAATAATGCAGCAGGGTTTTAAGGAGCTGTTTGGGCTCAGAGGGAGCTGGTGGGGTTTTGTGGCAGCGCTGGTGCCCAGCTCGGCCTCTGAGGTTTCATCCCAGGGTGATTAGAGGGCTCCAAATCCCTCCCATTTTGAGATGCAGGAAGGATCTCCTGCCCTGGCACCTGGGCACTGCAGTGCCCAGCAGACCAGGCTGCAGCCCTGGTGCCTCTTTCCTCCTTGGATTCGTTTTTGAGGTGATTTTCAATGAAGGCAATGAGTGTGAGGTGTGGAGGACCCTGAGCCCGCCATTAGCGTGGATTTCCACCAAGAGCCAGGGAAAAGGGGATGCTCATTAATTTGGGATGATCCCAGTGAGAATTGGGATCTGAAGGGGCAGGAGCCAGCCCTGGGAATGTCCCCAGACCCCCCAGGCCCTGGGGCCGTGTCCCAGAGCCCTGCTGCTGTCACACCTCCCGGTGTCACCCGGTGTCACCCGGTGTCACCACAGCTGCCCCCAGCGCCGCGGCCCCGGAGGGAGGGAGAGGAGGCACTTCCATCTCAATCAATTAAAAACAAGGCAGCCTTAACGACAGGGCAATAAAAGAACACTTTAATTTTAGAGCTAATTAAATATCAACAATTGGAATGCAGCAACAGACAGTTAACCTGGAGTATCCCATTATTTATAAGGAATATAATGCATCGACTGGAGGGGGGGGTGAAGTGAGTTGTAGTCATTTTAATATCAGCTGTCACAGTCTAACTGTTCTCTTTTGTCTCACTCCAGCACAATCATCTCCCCGGCTTCCTCCGGGACCATTCCCACTTCTGTGCTCGACAGCAGATTAATTAAGCCCGGGTCCCTGCAGAGCCGGGGTGCGTGTTCTCCTGGCCCCGCTCCTGAGCCCGGCTCGCTCCGGGGCTCCGCGGGGCCTCCAGCCCCGGGGCTCGCTGTCATTGTCACCCCCAGCCGGGTGACAGCTCTCCGGAGCTGGGAGTTATTGATGGGGGACATCCAGGCCCAGGTGGGGACAGAGCCATGGTCCCAATGGGGGCAGCTGCCAGCCCAGCACCCCAAAACCTGCAGCGAGTCACTCCCACATTCCCCAGGAGTGCCAGAACCCCGCTGCAGGCAGAGGAGTCTCTGGATGCGCAGGAACCCTCTGGGGCACCCCAAAACCGCTCCAGGGCTCTGAGTCCCTCTCTGAGCCAGGGCAGGATGCTGAGCCCCAAAGTGGGGATACCCAGCCCCAAAACGGGGGTGCGCATCCTCCCCAGAGCCCCGGGGGCTGCACATCCATGCCAGGGCTCCAACAGAGCCTCGTGCAAAAGCCCGGGTTAATTTTGCACATTTGGTGGATTTTTAATGCCTCCAGCAGCGGGGACTGGGCGGGTGCTGCCACCCCCGGATCCCTGGAATGCCGAGGGTCCCCGGCAGGGATTTATTCCCATCTTTAGGCAGTGGTGAGTTTCCATTTTCCAGGCTGCTGGTCTGGCTCTGGCCTCGCTGCTCCCTGAAGGAGCCCCGGGGCTGCAAACAGCAGCCAGGAGCAGCTCCAAAGGTAAGGGATCCATGGGGATCACCAAGTTCAACCCTTGGGTCTGCCCCTCATTGCCCTGAGACCCCAATCCTTGGGAGGAAAAGAGGGATTCAGCAGTGGAAGGGAGCGGCACCAAGGCAGGGAAAATGCTTTGATTCCCAATCTCCAGGTTTTTGTCACAGGTTGGAGCTCCTGGATTTCAAAGCAAAATGCCAGCGTGCGACAAGGAGCCGGGGAATTTTCTCTGGGAAATGTCAAAGCCAAAACACTTCCAGAGGGAAATGTCTCAGTGTCCCCATCCCCAGAGCCTCCCTGCTGCTGGCAGTGCCACCCGAGGGGGCTGGGGAAGGGCAGGGGAAGGAGGGAGGGAGGACAAGGCCCCCATCCCTTCACCCGCAGCGTTTCCATGGGAGCTTCACCACCCTCATTACTGGCAAAATAATCCCGAGCCCTTTCCCACCTGCCAGGGAGGGAGAGGGGCTGCTGTGAGTGGGAAGTTCCGTGGGATTTCATTAGTGTTATTATTGTTATTATTTAATTCTCAAGGTCGCGGGATTCGGGCCTGAGCTTACTTATTATCCAAGCCCACCAAATAAATGATGGATTCCCGTTCCTGCCTCCAGCCATGGCTATTACGGCTGCTGGAAGCGTTTTCTGCTCATAAAAAAAAAAAAAATAAAGGGAGAGGAAAGAAAGAAAGAAAAAAAAAAGGGGGGAAGAGAAAGAGCGAAAGGAAAACTGCAATAGGAGCCAGGGAAATGATGGATTGCAGGAGATAATCCATCTTGTCAGCCCAGGACTACATAACCTTGATGTCAGCGGGTATTTTTCTCTGCCTGAGTCTCCGGCTGCGTGCGAGAGGGAGAGGAGCAGGGATGCTCCAGCCACACCTCGGGAGAACCGATGGGATTTGGGGCTTTGCCCTCATTCCCTGATGGGGGGGGAATGTGAATACCCAGTGCTGGGTATTCAGTGGGCGCATGGGGACAGCGGGGACAGCAGGGCACCGTCCCCAGGCGGGCCCTGGCAGCAGAATTTCCCTCCCCTCCCCTCCCTCAGCCGGTTTTTGTCACCAGCCGGTCCCTCCTGTCCCCAGCACTTTTCTCCCCCCGCCCGTCACTCCCCCTTCCCGCCGTCTCTGCCATTTTTATCCGACGCTGCCCGTGAAAATTGGTGTGAAATAAAAAAAGGCCTCTGTGCCCAGAGATGAAATCAATTGATTTGGCAGGGTCGCCTGTGGACACCTCCGAGCAGCTCTTCCAATTTGCAGGACGGGCTCCGGCGCGGAGCAGCTCCTTCCCTTTCTTCTCCTCCATCTCCCATTCCTCCGCCCCGCTTTTTGCTTTTTTTTTTTTTTCCCTTTTCTTTTCCTTTTTTTTTTCTTCTGTCTTTCCAATTTCCCTTTGATGTTCCCCTTATTTCTGCTTTCCAGTTAATGGAAATCAGCCCTGGGTGTGTGAGGCAGCCGTGGAGGCAGCTCGGGATGTGCTGGGTCCTGGAATTCCCAGGGATTGGGGGGATCTGGGGGGATCCCAAAGGGCTGGGCAGGAGCATCCCAGGGCTGTGGGCTCCTGCTCTGGTTCCATAGGTGGGTTTGGAGCTGGGGAGGGTCCCCTGAGCTCACAGCAGCCTCACACATGGCAGGGAGCAGGACCAGGAGCTGCTGCACCTGGAGCCAACCCTGTGCTGGGCTCTGCTCCATCCCTCCTCTGCCTCCTTCCTTCCTTCCTTTCTCCACCCACATCTCCATTGTCTCCATCTCCTCATCCCCTCTCCATCTCCTCATCCCCTCTCCATCCCTCCACCTCCATCTCCTTCCCCTCACCTTGATCCCATCCCACCCAAGAACACCAGAACTGGAGCCAGAGGGGTTCCAAACCAGCTCTCCCAGCCCCTGGGTGAATGTTCAGCCCCAAAGCAGCCCCACGCACCCCAAATCCCAGGAAAAGTCCCAGTGTGGGTGTGGGGAGAGCCACTGCCAACAGGGAGGCACCTGGGTTGTTCCAATCCTTTTTTGGGGCGATTCTTCCTTGTTTGATGGATCTCCCTGCCCTTGGGCAGCTCCAATCCTTTTTTGGGGGTAATTGTCCCTTGTTTGGTGGATCTCCCTGACCTTGGGCAGCTCCAATCCTTTTTTGGGGGTAATTGTCCCTTGTTTGGTGGATCTCCCTGACCTTGGGCAGCTCCAATCCTTTTTTGGGGTGGTTCTCCCTTGTTTGATGGATCTTCCTGACCTTGGGCAGCTCCAATCCTTTTTTGGGGTGGTTCTCCCTTGTTTGATGGATCTCCCTGACCTCAGGCAGTTCCAATCCTTTTTTGGGGTGATTCTTCCTTGTTTGATGGATCTCCCTGATCTTGGGCACCCCCAGGGTGGGCACAGAGGTGCCAATACCTGGAGAATCCCAATGGATCCTCGCTGGAAGGGCTGGGAATGGTTTGGGTTGCCCCAGCCCCGCTGCCAGCAGCCCAGCTCTGCCCAAAATCCGCCCCTGCCACAAGTTCCCTTCATTAGAGCTTCAAGGCAGATGCGACTCTAATCAGGAAAACCTTGATATTCTGCAGGAGCCTTAAGCCCTGAAAGGGAAGGGGAAAAAAATCCCACGCTTGCTTTGCAGCGCTTTCAGTGCGCTTTGAGGTTAATGGAAGGCTAATTTGAAAGGACTCGGTTAATGAGAAAGCTAAAAATATTCCTCCCCTCCACTGCAGCCCCTTCTCCGGGAGCCAGAGGCTGCCGTGGTGCTCTGTGAGCCCAGGGACGCCGTGTCCCTCACCTGACCCTGTCCCCACCCCTGGGGACATCACCATGGAGGGTTTGGTGGCGTCTCCAGCAGGGACAGGTCCCTGGATTGCAAATCAAAGGTGACTCTGGGGACAGTCATGGGGAGAAGGGGAGAGAATGGTGAGGAGGACTCCATAGATATCAGAAGGCCAATTAATTACTTTTTTATACTATACTATATACAGTATATATAGTGTAGTATAATATAGTAATTATATAAATACTTACTATATTATTATATTTCTTTTTTTATTATATTAATTATTATCTATAGTAATTAATTTTTATTATATAGAAATACAATATTATATTATATATTATATATTATAAATTATAAATTATATATTATATATTATATATCATATATTATATAGAAATATATTTAATTATTATATAAATAATTACTAGATTATTATATTTACTATTTATTATTATATTAATTATTATCTATAATAAAATTTATTATATATATTATATTATATATTTATATATTATATATAATATATAATATGTAATATGTAATATATTATATATTATATTAAATTCTATATAAAATATTATTAATTATTATATAAATAATTACTAAATTCTTATATTTATCATTTAGTAATTAATAAATTACTAAATATATGTAGTATAATAAAACAATTATTACACACACCCTGACAGGCCAAGGAAACAAAACATCCTCACTCTGGATAAACAATCTCCACATTGCATTCTGCTTTGGCACAACACAGGCATAGCAAGTGATAAGAATTGTGTTTTCCCTTTCTCTGAGGTTCAGAGAATGTGGATTTCAGAAATCTCCTTGGGAAGAATTGTGCCTTGGTTTTCTCTGTGAAATGTGACAGCATCCCTGCACTGCTGAGGTGTGACCCCTTGGGAAGGGGTGGGTGGGAGTGGGAGGCTCCTGTGGGGTTCTGACATTCCCAGGGCTGTGGGGTGGGACATTTGGGGACACGTGGGGCTGGCAGCCACATCTCCAGCTCCCAGGAAGGAGCAGGGCTAAGGAAGCTCCTCCACCCTCCAGGGGCCTGGCTGGACTCATCCCTCTTCCTGAACATCCACCCAGGGTGGATCCACATCTCCTGGGGCAGCCCCTGATGCTCCTGCAGGAAGGGACTGGGTTTAAAGGCAGAGATGGGAACTCGAGGGGATTTTGCAGCGGTGGAACTCAAAGGGATTTTGCAGCTGTGGAAGGCTCAGGGCTGGTTTTGCTCCATCTCTTCCTCTTCCTCCCGTGGCAGCTGCATTCCAGTTTTCCATCAGTGAGGCTGGAGCAGCTCCAGGCTTGGCAGGGCCCACGGGGGGCTGGTGGGGGCACATCCCAAACCCCAGGAGCTCCCAGCTCGCTGCAGCCTCTCGGGATGTGCTTTAATTAGGGAATGATCTGCATGGAAAATCACTCACTGCAGCACCTCCCATCCCAGGCTCGTGGCTCTGCTCCAAACCAGCAGAAAATCACCCAGCTCTGAGTACAGCTCCTGCAGGTTTTCCACAGCTGCTGGGTGGGATCAGCAGCCGATGATGAGATGTGCTGGGATGTGCCCAGAGATGCTGGGATGTGCCAGGAGATGCCCAGAGATCCAGAGATGCTGGATGTGCTGGGATTTGCCAAGAGAAGCCCAGCGATGCTGGCATGTGCCGGGAGAGGCACAGAGATGCTGGAATGTGCTGGGATGTGCCAGGAGATGCTCAGAGATGCTGGCATGTGCCAGGAGATGCCCAGAGAAGCTGGGAAATGCTGCGTCATGCCAGGACAACTGAGGACACGCCAGGAATTCCCCATCCATGGGCAGCAGCAGCCAGCAGCGGGTGGCTGTGCCCACACCCCTGGAATTCTCCTCTCCAGAGCCCCCCCAAAGGTTTCATCACAAAATGAGGATCAGGAGGGCAGGGCTGGGCTGTCCCCCTGGAATAATCCAGGAGAATTTGATTCCCTTTCCACAGAGCCACATGAGAGGGTTTGTGCTCTCCTCTCTGGAGAGAGGCTGGCACTGCCCATCTCCCTTCCCTGCTCCTCCTGGGACAGATCCCACATTTGCCCCCTTCCTGGGAAATTGGGAAATATTCCAAGGGTGGCAGGGAGAGATCCAGGGAGGGGAAGGCACTGGGGCTCCCCAATCCCATGGATGGGTTAAATTTCCTTGGGAGAAGTGGAGCAGCAGAGAATTGTGGCAGAAGGGGCTGAGCAGGGACGGCTCAGGGAGGGCTCCTGTGCCAGCCTTTCCCCAGGGACCCATTATGGAAATTTCTCCTCTCACTGGGAGGTTGTAGAACAAGTCGGGATGAGAACCAGCAAAGCCAGGCAGGAATTTGTGGTTTAATCCAAGTCCTGGGCCCTGGTGTCCCTGAGCCCTGTCCTGTGAAGTCCCCAAGTCCTGCGCCACAATGTCCCCAAGTTCTGGGCCACAATGTCCCCAAATCCAAGATGTCCTCAAGATCAAATTGAAGATGTCCCCAAGCCCTGTGCCACAGTGCCAGTCCTTGTGCCACGATGTCCCCAAGTCCTGTGTCATTATGTCCCCAAGCCCTGTGTCACAACATTCCCAAGTCCTGTCCCTCAGTGTCCCCAAGCCCTGTGCCACAGTGTCAGTTCCTGTGCCACAATGTCCCCAAGTTCTGTCCCTCAATGTCCCCAAGCCCTGCGCCACAGTACCAGTCCCTGTGCCATGATGTCCCCGATTTCTGGGTCATGATGTCCCCAAGCCCTGCGCCACAACATTCCCAAGCCCTATCCCTCAGTGTCCCCAAGCCCTGTGCCAGCCCCACCCAGCCCATCCAGAGCATCCCACTCCCCAAAACCCAGCTGGTGCCACCCCAAGGTCCTATAAACAGCTGCCTTGGGTCCAGTTTGAAGGTTGGATTAAAAATAAAATAAAGAGTGGAAAAAACATCCCTGTGACCAGCAGCCCCTGTGTGGGGTCACAGTGTCCCAGGTGACCAGAACAGTGACCTGTCCCCATCCCTGCTCCAGTCTGGAGCCTAATTAGGATCAAACAAAGCCTCGCCCCCACAGAGGGCTGTCCCCAGGTGAGCAATGCAGGAACACCCAAATTAAGTTATTTTTCTTGCCCTGTTTTATTCCAGTTTTTAATTAGGTGGCTGCTGAGATGTGGCGTGGCCCCGTGTAATGGTGTCACTGTGATTTATTAGGGCTGGAGTCACTGTCACCCTCCAGCCTCCCTGTCTCTGGTCACTGACGGGGTCCCTGTCCCCATCCCCACTGATGGGGACACCTCCTGCCACCTTCCCAGGGGAGGCAAACCTGACACAAACAGAGTTTTTTAAAAAATAACACAAAAAATCCCCCAGAAAAGCACTGAAAATATTCTGTGGCTTCTTATTAAATAATTAAAATATATTTTAGGGAAGGGATGGGAAGGGAAGGGAAGGGAAGGGAAGGGAAGGGAAGGGAAGGGAAGGGAAGGGAAGGGAAGGGAAGGGAAGGGAAGGGAAGGGAAGGGAAGGGAAGGGAAGGGAAGGGAAGGGAAGGGGACTCTCAATGCTCCATTTGAGTTCATTCCCTGGCTGTGATCCTTGACTTTTAGCAGCTCAGGAAAGACAACATGGTAAGAAAATTATAATTTTTTAATTGCCAGATTCTCTTTAATTTTGCAATGAAATGAGTTGGAGTGTGAGGAATGGCACAATAATTCATGCTGAGGATGTTGGGCACTGTGCCAGGAGGATCCTCTTCCTGCAGTGAGGAAATCTCATTTAAAAATGGTTTCTTTTACCTTTTTTTCCTCTTTTTTTAACAGTTGTTATTTTAACCCAGGGACTGTAAAATTCTGAGCAGTGAAAGACTCTCCAAACTTCCCACCATATGAACTCCTTTCCAATGACCAGGCAAACACCTGACCCTCCACTTCCTTTTCCCATTCTGATATTTTAATCCAGAATGATATTATCCCCCACTGCCACCAAAAAAAAAAAAAAAATTAAAAAAAAAAAGAAGTGCCTATGTAGTCATTTATTAACAGTTATAAGTATCATTAGGTAGAAAGATGTGGTAAAATATAGATTAGAGCGGGAAGAGCGCAGGATCCGAGTGCCATTTTTCCTGTTCAGCGTTGTCATTACACATCCCGGCGTGCCGGATCACAGCCATGATTAGTGGCATCAAATGACTCCTGAAAAATGATTATGTGCCATTAAAGCCATCAGTCTGCCTGAAAGCAGCACAAACAAATGGCCGTGCCGGGCATGAGGCAGCAGCTCGGGGCTGGGATGTGACGGGAATCCCGGAGCCACGGGGATGGGATGGGATGGGATGGGATGGGATGGGATGGGATGGATGGGGTGGGATGGGATGGGATGGGATGGATGGGGTGGGATGGGATGGGGATGGGATGGGGTGGGATGGGATGGGATGGGGTGGGATGGGATGGGATGGGGATGGGATGGGATGGGATGGGATGGGATGGGATGGGATGGGGATGGGATGGGATGGGGTGGGATGGGATGGGATGGGATGGGATGGGATGGGGTGGGATGGGATGGGATGGGGGGCACTGAGGGAGGGGCAGGCAGGGGTCTTGGGGGGATCCTTGAGGGTGGCAGGGCAGGATCTGGTGGGAAATGGCTCCCAGCACCGCAGGCTGGGGTTGTGGGGTGCCCCGCTATCCCTTCCTCTTTCCCTGTCAGCAATTCCACAATGTGGCCCAGGCACTCCCCTCACCCTGGAAAAGAGCTCCATGCAGGGCTGTGGCATCAGCTCCAGCACCCCAAACCAGCCCCCCAAACCATCATCCCAGCCCATCGCCCCCAAATCCCCAGCACCCAACACATCACCCCAGATCAGTCGCCCCAGCTCCATAACACAAACCCACGACCCCAATCATTCATCCCAAACCATCATCCCAAATCCATAACCCCAACCAATGACTCCAAACCCATCATCCCAACCCACCATCCCCAGTCCACCACCCCAAACCCACCATCCCCAATCCACCACCCCTACCAATGACCCCAAACCCAAATCCACCATCTCAAACCCACCACCCCAAACCCACCATCCCGAACCCATCATGCCCAGTCCAACACCCCATCTCCATAACCCCAACCCATGACCCCAATTCTTCGTCCCAACCCATCATCCCAGCTCCATTACCCCAAACCCAGCATCCCCAACCCATGATCACAGCTCCACAACCCCAAGTCCACCATCCCCAATCCACCACCCCAAATCCGCCATCCCACCTCCATAACCCCAACCAATGGCCCCAATCCATGATCTCAAATCCATCACCCCAAATCCACCATCCCAAACCCATCAACCCATCTCCATAAGCCAAACCAATGACCCCAAACCCATCATTCCGAATCCACTACCCCAAACCCATCATCCCAAACCCATCACCCCAAGCCCACCATCCCCAATCCATCACCCCAAACCCACCACCTCACCTCCATAACCCCAACCAATGACCCCAAATCCACCATCCCAAATCCACCATCCCACCTCCATAACCCCAGCCAATGACCCCAGCCCTGTGCCCAGGCCGTGGCAGCCACTTGCAGCCCTCACTCCCTGCTGCTCCCAGGCCATCAGTCCCCTGAGCCTGTCCGGGCAGTGAAACCCAAATGTCACATCTGCCAGACGGCTCAATCGAGGCTATCGATTGTCACCGAGAATATTCGCACTTCATTCACCTACTTAGTCCCTTCCCCCAGGCACGCAGGAATTCATCAAACCTTGTCACACCACATAATAATTCTTGTTCCCAGGTGTTGTCGCGGCTGCTCAGACTTTCCCCAGCCTTCCTGGGCAAGCAGGAATTTAGGGAAGGAAGGATTCTCCGGCAGAATCAATGTGACGCTGCTGAGACGAGAATTAACCCTGTGGCAGCCCAGGGAGGGCTCGGCCCCCTCCCCGTGCCCATGCAGAGGCTGCTCAGGCTTTGTTTCCACCTCCTCGGGGTTTTTGGTGACTGGAATGAAATTAAACTGGGGAGAAAAGACATTCCCCCATTGTTTGGAGCCTTTTACTGACGTGTCTGCAGTGCCTTTGAACCCTTTGGAGCAGAGCGGGGATGTGGCTGCTCCCCTTCTCCAGAGGGGAAGGAAACACAACTGGGAAGGAGATTGGGAGGAGCAGGGAAGGATGGATGGGGAGAGGGGCTCAGGGTGGTCCCTGCAGGGCTGTGGGGGCTACAGAACCTGATTGGGGTGAGCAGGCGCTGGTGGGCCCCAAAAGGGCCCCGCAGAAAGGGGCAGGGTCACAGTGGCGCATCTGTCACTGTCCCCAACCCGAGTGCCCTCTGTCGCATGTAGGGGGTGGCAGTCACCAGCCCTCCCTCCCGGCTGAGACAAACGGGAAGCAGGAGCTGCTGCCCCCGAGCCACGTTTATTATTCATATTATTTGCGCGCTGATCTGACTCCGTGTAATGATTTAATCTGCTAATGGCCCCTGATTCAAGCGCTCCTCTCCTGTTAATCTCCTCTCGCCATTTGCACCTGATTTCCTGGTTTTTCTGACGCCGTTCTGGCAGCTGAGGGTCGGGTTTGCAGCTTTGCACGGGCACGGTGCCACGGCAGGTCACGCAGGGGCTGGGACAGGACCCTGCAGAGCCGTGGATGGGAGGAGGAGGAGGAGGAAGAGGATGAAGCAGATCCCTCCCAAGGGAAACCTCTTGAGGGGATCCAGAGGGCATCAGGGGAGGTCCCAGCTCCAGCACCATCCCTGGACACAAAGGTACTTCAGGCTGCAGGTGCTGGATGGGAGAAGCTGTTCTCGTCCTGGGAAAGCTCCTGGCATGCCAGCGTGCATCCCGACCCAGGGACAGGGTGGTCCCTGTGTCCCACCCCAGTGACAGAATGGTCTCTGCATCCCATCCCAGTGACAGAGCAATCCCTGTGTCCTGTCCCAGTGACAGAGTGATCCTGGTCCCTGTGTCCCAATCCAGGGACAGAGTGATCCCTACATCCCATGGGTGATGCTGATCCCTGAATCACATCCCAGTGATAGAGCGGTCCCTGTATCCCACCCCAGTGACAGGGTGGTTCTTGCATCCCATCCTAGTGACAAAGTGGTCCCTGAATCCCATTCCAGTAACAGGGTGATCCCAGTTCCTGTGTCCCACCCCAGTAACAGAGGGATCCCTACATCCCACCCCAGTGACAGGGTGATCCTGGTCCCTGTATCCCATCCCAGTGACAGGGTGGTCCCTGTGTCCCACTCTGTGTCCCATCCAAGTGACAGAGTGATGCTGGTCCCTGCATCCCATCCCAGTGAAAAAGTGATCCCTGCATCCCATCCCAGTGACAGGGTGATCCTGGTCCCTGAATCCCATCCGAATGACAGGGTGATCCCTGCATCCCATCCCAGTGACAGAGTGATCCTTGTGTCCCATCCCAGGGACAGAGGGGTCCCTTGGTCCCACCCTAGTGACAGAGAGTCCCTGAATTCCATCCCAGTGACAGGGTGATCCCTGTGTCTCATCCCAGTGACAGAGTGATCCTGGTCCCTTCATCCCATCCCAGTGAAAAAGTGATCCCTGCATCCTGTCCCAGTGACAGAGTGATCCCTGTGTCCCACCCCAGTGCCAGGGTGATCCCGGTCCCCGTGTCCCCCCCGGCGGCACGGCCGTGCTCGTCCCCTGCCCGTGCCATTTTGCCATTTTGCCATTCCCCCCTCGCTCCGCCGGCCTCCGGGGCTGATTTATGGAAGCCCAAGGCTGCAATCAAGGCCGCGGTCCCCGAGGCCGCTCGGAGCGGCAGCGGCGGCGGCTGAATGCCAATGGGGGCAGGAGGGAAGATGGATCTGTGCACCTGAGGATGCTCCAGCAGGGCTGCGGGATGTGCTCCTGCTGACGGGCACGAGGTGTCAGGAGAGGGGACGCGCCGCATCCCCAACGCGGTGACAAATGCCATCCCTCGGGAAGGAGCCCCCGAGGCAGAGCAAATATGGCAAACATCTCCCTGAAAGACAGCAGCAGCGTGGCGGGTGACAGGGTTTGTCACCAGCTCCTGGGAAGGCGCCAGAGCCGCAGAGCCCTCGGATCTGGGGGAGCCCCGGGGTGGGATCTGGGGCAGCCCCGGGGTGGGATCTGGGGGAGCCCCGGGCACCCCGCTCTGCCCTGAGATCTGGGGGAGCCCCGGGCACCCCGAATCCCTCGGATCTGGGGGAGCCCCGGGCACCCTGCTCTGCCCCCGGATCCCCACACCCATCCCCGCTCTGCCGTCCCCGCTCCGTGCTGGCTCCTCCGGCCTGACGTGAGCTGATTTTGGGAGGCAGAGGGTGCCGAGGGAGTACAGCTGCCGCTAAGTTATCCAAACGATTTATCTTAAGATTCATCCAGAATTCATGGCGCGGGAGCCCGGGCCGTGTCCGCCGTTAATATTCATGCGGATTTGGAGCTGCGTTAATCACGGCCGCTGACAATTGGCACTTCCCTTAATTGCCCGTGCAGCCGGCTCTGCCCGCCTGTCCCTCCCCTCCGCGATGGCTGCGGGGTCCCTGAATGTCCCCGCATGTATTTTTGTCCCCGTTTTGGTGCGACACGGGGGCTGCTCCCCAGTTCCGTGCTCGGAGCATCCCCGGGCTGGGCATGGATGCACCCGGGGGTGTCGCATCCCCGGGGGATGTCGCTGTCCTCCAGTGCCACATCCCAGCGCGGGGACACCGCGGATCTGGGTCCCGCTGGGGCTGGGACATCGCTGCACCCACAGCGAGCCCCGGGGGCTGTCGCATCCTCGGGGGATGTCGCTGTCCTCCAGTGCCACATCCCAGCGCGGGGACACCGCGGATCTGGGTCCCGCTGGGGCCGTGCCCGGGGCTGGTGGAGCATCCCCAGGGTGACATCGCGGAGCTCAGGGGGGTGGATGGATACCGGGACATCCCCCGGGGCTCTCCCCATCCTGCCGTGCTTTATTCCAGCATGGGCACTGGGGGCTGATGCCAGCAGGGCTCTGTGCCCGCCGTGTCCACCCCCAGCGCCCCGGAGCCGCTCCCACCCGCCCGGAGCATCCCCCGGTGCTCTCCCCCGGCACATCCCGGCCTGGAGAGGCGGATCCGAGCCCGGCGGGGCCGTGGCCCGGCTGCCGAGCCGCTGTCGCCGTGGCAGCGTTACCTGTCACCGCTGTCACTCCGCTGCCATCCCGCCAGCTGCCGCGGCGCGCCCGCGGAATTCCAATGAGGTGCCGGGAGCTGCGGCACCCCCGGGGCTGGGGGACAGCGTGTGACACGGGCAGGGCTGGCGGCTGTCCCCAGAGAGGCGCTGAGAGCCCTGCGGGTCGCGGCAGCCAGCGAGGTGGGACAGAGGGTGACGCCAGAATGTGCAGGACACAGCCGTGAGGTCACTCTTGGGACTGTGCACCCCAAAACCAACGCCGGGAATCAGCACAAGGGGCTGGGACCCCACGATCCCATCCATCCCCCTGCAGAGCCAAAGTGATCCCAAAAAATCCCTCAAACCCCCCCTCCCCATACCCCAGTGTCCCCCAGGTCCCACACTGTGTCAGCAGGTCCCACATTGTGCCACCAGGTCCCAAATTGTGTCACCAGGTCACTTTTGGGGCTGTGCACCCCAAAAACAACGCTGACAAGCAGCACAAGGGGCTGGGACCCCACGATCTCATCCATCCCCCTGCAGGGCCAAAAGTAATCCCAAAAAATCCCCCAAACCCCGATGTCCCCTCTGTCCCCGCGGCTCCGGGCGGGTCCCAGCTGTCCCCGCCTGTAATTGCCCTAATTAGATCGGCAGATTGGGATGAAGGTTTCACGAGGAAGCGGGAGCGGGGAGGTAGGAGGAGATAATGGAATCGCAGATGACATTCCCATCACCCAGCCTCTCCCAGCGCCGCAGCCCGGTCGGAAAATTATGCGGAAGGGGGGAGGAAAATTTCCATAATCTTCCTCTGCAGGGTGAGAGCGAGCTGGGCTGGAGCCGAGAGGGGTGACAGGGAGGGCTCTGTGCCACCACCGCGGTGTCACCCACCCTGCGCTGTGTCCCCACCGGGGGCGGGGTGTTCCTGCATCCCATCAGGTCCTGGAGATGTCAGGTGTCACCGCTGGGGTTTGGGGACATGGTGGGGACAAGGATTCATCCTGGAGGTGTGAGGTGTCACCCCTGGGTCACCACTGGGGTTTAGGGACATGGTGGGGACAAGGTTTCATCCTGGAGGTGTCAGGTGTCACCCCTGGGTCACCACTGGGGTTTGGGGACATGGTGGGGACAGGGATTCGTGATGGATTTTGCACAGCGTGTTTCGCACAGGTTTATGAAGAATATTGTGATTTACATCTCCGATTGTTTGCAAATGAAACGGTCATTGAAAAGATGTGCGTAGGTGTACGTAGGAGCCTTTTCTAGGGTATGGACCAAAACTGGAGCACTGTGCCCCGCCACCTCCCAACAGAACTGCAGTGTGCCCTTCCTCGCCGCTGTGTCTCTACCTCAAATTCACATGTGGAAATATAAAATCAAGGAGCTGATGGAAACAAGACACTCAGTGAGTATGCACTGCTCTCCTAGGAGAAGACAAGGAAGACAAGTGGGGGACACACAGGGACAAAACACAGCTGGCCTGTGTCCCCAGCCAGGGCAGAGCCCCTCTGAGGGGACAGGAGGGGACATTGGGGTGTCACCCCTTGGTCATTTGGTGCCCGCCGATGGGTTTGGGGACATTGGGGGGCATTGGGGGACATGGGAGGGATGTGGCCTGTGTCCCCAGCCAGGGCAGAGCCCCTCTGAGGGGACAGGAGGGGACATTGGGGTGTCACTGGGGTGTTCCAGCCTCTCAGAGCCCCCAGAACCATCTGGGGCAGGGCAGGAGCTGCTCCCCATGAGGACGCTGCCCCCGGCTCCATCTGGGTGCTCTGCCCAGGCAGGATCCAGCCCATCTCTAATTATAAAAATTATTTGTATTCCAGAGCTTCCCACTGTGCCCAGTGCCTGCAGGAAACTTCCAGCCCGGTTTCCTTCTCCTCCCTGACCTCACTTTCCTTCCCAGACCCTTCCCCATCCCTGTGCTCCCCATTCCCCAAATTTGCTGCCTCATTTCCATGAAAACGGGCGCTTTGTTTCCTGGGATTCAGCTCTGCCCGCTCCCCCCTCAGCCTTTGTCTTCCACAAACGCGGAACAAAATGGGGAAGAGGCAGGAAAACCCCACGGGGTGGTTTGGGCCCCAAATTTCCCCTGAAGCTGCTCGGGGCTGGGCTGATGGATGCACCAGGAGCTGCACCAGGAGCCCAGCATGCAGAAAAATGAGAGAGAAAAGGGAAAAAAGAGGGAAACAGGGAGAGATTGCTGTCCCTGCCGGTGATAAATGCTGCCAGCACACGGCACAGAGGGCGATCCGCCTCGCTGCGCTGTGCTGGGGGGAGAGATTCTGCTAAACTCGGGGAGAAATCCATTCCTGCTGCAGTTTGTGCCCTGCATCTGCAGGGAACGTGTCCCCCAACGTGTCACCAGGTCCCTGGAGTCCCAAATAGTGTCAGCAGGCCCTACTTTGTGCCACCAGGTCCTACATTGTGCCACCAGGTCCCCAATGTGCCGTCAGGTCCCACACTGTGCCACTAGGTCCCCCAGATCCTACACTGTGCCACCAGGTCCCCAATGTGCCGCCAGGTCCCTGAGGTCCCAAATTGTGCCACCAGGTCCCAGATTGTGCCACCAGGTCCCCCAATGTGCCACCAGGTCTCCAATGTCCCACATTCTGCTGCCAGGTCCCCAAGGTCCCCCAAATGTTCCACCAGGTTCCTCAGGTCCCCCAATGTGCCACCAGGTCCCCAAGGTCCCAAACTGTGTCACCAGGTCCCACATTGAGCCACCAGGTCCCACACTGTGCCACCAGGTCCCCAGGTCCCAAATTGTGTCACCAGGTCCCACATTGAGCCACCAGGTCCCCCAGGTCCCCCAATGTGCCACCAGGTCCCTGAGATCCCAAACTGTGTCACCAGGTCCCTCATTGTGCCATCAGGTCCCACATTGTGCCACCAGGTCCCCAGGTCCCAAATTGTGTCACCAGGTCCCCCAGGTCCCCCATTGTACCACCAGGTCCCCGAGGTCCCCCGGGGCCCAGGTGGCACCGCAGCTCCTGCAGGGGTGCTGGGAACGGTGGAACACCTCGGGGTGGCTTTGGAATCTCATTTTCCCTCCAAGGATTCCCTTGGAGCTGCTGCAGAGGAGGAGGAGGAGGAGGAAGGACGGTCCCCACCGCCGCCACAAACCGCACACACCAAGGGGGTCAGGGCACCCCCAAACCCCGAGGTTCGATCCCCCATCGTTCCGCGGCGCTTCCCCAGCACAATCCGGGCATTTTCCATCTCAGCTCTCGCAGGGTGAATTAAGGCCGGTAATTGAATTTCCTCCGGCGGCAGAGCCGGGCCGGGCCGGGGGAGGCGGCAGGAAACGCATTTGATGTCTCAGAAAAGCTGCGGATCCCGAACGTGCTGGGCTTTGGGGCTGGCTGGTTTTAATTTTTTAATTTTTTTTTTAATTTAAAGTCGGTCGTAAAAAGAGCCTGACTTGGAGGAGCTAACGACTCTCATGAATTATTTTTGTTGATTTAGGCGCCCACTCGGCTTTAAATATTAATTAATATTATTATTTATAATATTTATATAATTATTTATGTAATTATATATAACTATAACTAATTATATATTTATAATATTGATATATAATATATTATACTTATATAATAATATATAATTTTATATATTTGTTATAATTATATAATATATTTTTATAATTATGTAATTATAATATATAACTAATTATTTATATATTGACATATAGATATAAATTACATATTTATATATAATATATCATAATCACAACACATATATAATTATTGATATATTTATTATATATTATATATTATATATTATTAATATATAATATTAATAATAATTATGTATATTAATATAATATTAATATAATATTATATATTATGCATAATACATATTTTTATATAATATATATAATGACAATATACAATTAATTATTTATACATTTAGATATATTTTATATTATATATAACAGTTATAATACATAATTATTTATATATTTATAATATGCATGTATCATGCATATTTCATATAATATACTATAATACATACATAATTATATATATTTATAATATTTTAATATAGTAGATGCATTTATATATAACATATAATAATAATAATAATAATTATTATTATATATAAAATTTATTTATAATTAATAAAGTTGAAGTGCTGCCTTTCCCTGGGGAGGGTGGCAATGACGCTGCCCCAGGGGTGCAGGGCAGGGGGTGACAGTCACCAGCCCCTTCCCCTGCCCCTCAATGGGGCCAAGCTGCATTTTGGGACACAAACGGGGACATTGGCGATGGAGAAGGAGCGGCTGGGAATGTCCCCTCCCCTCCAGAGGGACAATGGCTCTGCATGCTGGTGGCCCTCAGGGACCAGTGGTGACCCTCAGGGGGTTCCTTCACATCTTCATTAATGACCCAAAAATGGAATGGTTTGGGTGGGAAGAGACCCCAAACCCATCCCATTCCATCCCTTCCACCATTCCAGGCTGCTCCAAACCATCCAACCCCGGCACACCACCAGCAATGAGGCAGGGAGAGCCTTGAGGTCCCTCCCAACCCAAATCTTTCCATAATCCCATAAAACCCGGGGATTTTGGGGTGCCTCAGCCCCCTCAGCATCAGCACCCCGCGCTGGTGCCAAACCGGGCCCTTTTCGCCGCACTTTGGTTTTATTGTCATGCCCAAAGCTTTAATTCGGGGCTGTCGTCCTCCCGCGCCGCTGATTTACGCTGCCGGGGCTTTAATTACAGCATTCAGCATTTCTGAAACATGAAAAAGCGCTCGGCTTCGGGAGCAATTAAAAGGCAGCGGAGTAGAGCAGCCCGTCGGAGGGGAGGGGAGTAAATCAAACAATTAAAAAGCTCGTTTGGGGCAGAGGGGGAAGGGTGCCACCCCAAAATCCTCTCCTGGGGGAGCCCTGGGGGGGGTGTCACCCCAGTAAATGGGCTTGGGGTGATACTGGGAGCACTGGTGGGGTGTGACCACATCCAGAACCCATTGGGAACATCTCGGCACCCCAAAAACCGCCCCAAAACCCACTCAGGGCCCGGCAAGGCCGGGACGGGGCCAGGACGGGGACATGATGGGGATGGAGACAGTGACAGGATGGGGACAGAGAAAGGATGAGGACGGGAATGGGGACAGTGACACCATGGGGATGGGGATAGGACAGGGATGGGGACTGTGACAGGATGGGGATGGGGACAGTGATAGGATGGGGACAGTGACACCATGGGGATGGGGATAGTGACAGGATGGGGATACTGAAAGGATGGGGTTGGGGACAGTGGCAGGATGGGGACAGTGACACCATGGGGATGGGGACAGTGACAGGATGGGGATACTGAAAGGATGGGGTTGGGGACGGTGACAGGATGGGGACAGTGACACCATGGGGATGGGGACAGTGACAGGATGGGGTTCCTCCTCCTCGCCACCCACCCCCAAGGATTCTGCGCGGCCTTTTGGGGTGGTTTGCCCGGCTTTGGGGTTTTCAGCGGGATCGAAGCTCTCTCTTGTGGCAGAACCGCTCCATTACAGCCCTGCCCGGGTTACCGAGCGCCGGCATCGCCCGGGGCTCCCCGGGGCTGAACCTCGGACGGATCATGCCCGGAGGGGTTCTGCGGATCGGGAAACTGCCAGCAGCCCGCCCTGCTCCCCGTGCCCGGCAGCTCCCGGCCGTGCCCGGCTCCGGGGGGCTGGAGCTGCCCGAAATCCCCTCCGCAGCCGCCGCCGGTCCCGTTCGCACCGGGGCTGAGCCCCCGCCCGCTCATCGCAGCTCCCGCGGCACCACCGCCATCCGATGTTTTTTGTCCCCCGCCCGCTCCGTAGGCAATAAAGCCCCGGATGCGGAAGTGCCGCGCTCATTTCCGGTTTGTTCTCAGCGGTTGCGGGTGAGCGATGGCGGCCGGGGGGACCCGAGGGGGACCTGGGGGATCCGCCGCCATCCGCGGCCTGGCGGCACCGGGCGGCCCTGGGGCGGGCTGGGGGGGAGGAGGGAGCACGGGGACACCCGATGGCCGGCGGGGAGCGGGGGGCGCCATGGCGGGGGGCTGAGCTGACACCATCTTGGTCCGTTTGTGCCGCAGGTTGGAGCTGCCGAAGCCGAGCCGGAACCATGGTGAGGGGCCGGGGGCTGCGAGGGGAGGGGGCTGCAGTGAGGGAGGGTGGGCTGGGGGGTCTCTGGGGTGAGTGAGCGGCGCGCTGGGGGTTCTGTGGAATGAGCTCTGGGCATCCCTGGAGAGCCCCAGGCTGGAGCTGTCCCTGCCCATGGCACGGGTGAGCTTTGGGGTCTTCCCAAGCGGAACATTCCGTGATTTTCATTCCATGAGTTTGTGTTTGGCCCCACAGCCTCGCAAGATTGAGGAGATCAAGGATTTCCTGCTGACGGCGCGGCGGAAGGACGCCAAGTGTGAGTGGGGGTCTCAGGCAGGCCTGGGGGAGGCTCCAGCTCGTTCCCTGGGGGCTCTGAGGAGCTCCTTGCCCTGGGAATGCCGAGGGGTCGGGGCTGGCCTGGTCCCTCCTGTGGGGTGTCCCTGGAACGCTGCTCCCAGCTGTGCATGCCCTGGGGGGTTCAAACCCTGGAAACAATTCCCAAACATGCCCTGCTCTGTGGGATGGTGCTGTTCTGCAAAAACAATTCCCAAACATCCCCCTGCTCTGTGGGATGGAAGCAATTCCCAACTTCTCCCTGCTCTGTGGGATGGTGCTGTTCTCCAAAAACAATTCCCAAATTTTCCCTGCTCTGTGAGATGATGCAGCTCTCCAGAAGCAATTCCCAAATTTTCCCTGCTCTGTGGGATGATGCAGTTCAATTCCCAAATTTTCCCTGCTCTGTGGGATGATGCAGTTCAATTCCCAAACTTTCCCTGCTCTGTGGGATGCTGCCATGTGGAATGTTGGAGCTGTGCCACCACAGGTGATTCATCCATCACCCTCAACAGGAGATTTTTGTTGCCACCACAAATGGAGGATAATTGAGGCAAAGAGCTGCCTTGTTTCACTGTTCAGCAACACGGGAAGAGTTTTTTCCCCTCTAATTCCTCTTGTTTGGATCAGGCTGTGGCAGGAATCCCTCGGGAATCCTGTGACAAGGGAGAGTTGAGCACTGACAGAGATTTTCCTCCCTCTGGATGGAGCTGGAGGTTTCTGCACGGGGCAGGGCGTGCACTGGGATCCCCAGGGGTGACACCGGGGTGTCCCTGCTGTCCCCTCCTCCCCCCAGCCGTCAAGATCAAGAAGAACAAGGACAATGTGAAGTTCAAGGTGCGCTGCAGCCGGTACCTCTACACCCTGGTCATCACCGACAAGGAGAAGGCAGAGAAGCTGAAGCAGTCCCTGCCCCCAGGTATCTGGGAATTGATCCCCTGTGGGGTGTTTGGGATTGAGGGGGGCTGTGAGACCCCTCTGGAAGGGTCCTTGGAGCTGGTGTCCCTCCCCCTGGTATCCTGGGAATTCCCTTTTGGATTTTTGGGATTGAGGGGGGCTGTGAGACCCCTCTGGATGGGTCCCTGGAGCTCTTGTCACCCCCAGTGCCTTGCTGGGGTCAGTGCTTGGTGTCCCCATGGAGCTGGAGGTTCCAGGCCCCCCATCCATGCCTGAGCCCCCCCAGTCCATGTCTCCCCTCTCTCTTCTCCCCAGGTCTGGCCGTGAAGGAGCTGAAATGAGCCGGGAGCAGCTGGGTACCTGTTGGAGTCTCTGTGTTTGTTAAAATAAATAAAAAACTGTTCCTGGTGTCACGTGTGGTGTTTCACAACTCACTGCTCCTGGCCCTGGAGCCACTCTGGGGTTCCTGGGGCCACTCTGGGGTTCCTGGGAGCCACTCTGGGGTTCCTGGGAGCCACTCTGGGGGTCTTTGGAGCCCTTCTGGGGGTCTTGGGAGCCACTATGGGGGTCCTGGAGCCACTCTGGGGGTCCTGGAGCCACTCTGGGGGCACTGGGGCTGGTTCTGGTACCGGTGGGGACTCACGGGACCTGGAGGTGCCCCTTTGCCCTGGGGTGCCAGCTGGGGACAGGCCCTGGGGCTGGCACCCGGTGCCACCATCGTGCCCTCCATAGCGGGCTCTGGCAGCGCTGTGGGTGCCCCCACAGCCGAGGTTCGGGGCGCGGTGTCGCGGGGCTGTCCCGGTGCTGTCTCTGCTGTCTCGGCGCTGTCCCGGCGCTGTCTCGGCTCTCTGTCCCGGTGCTGTCTCGGCGCTCTGTCCCGGCCCAGGGCGGGGCGCAGGGCTCGGGGCGGTACCGGGGGGCGGTACCGGGGGTGGCTCCCGGGGCGTGTGCGGGGCGGGCGGGCAGAGCCCGCGGCGTGGCGGCACCGCCGCCCCCCGCCCGGCAGCGCGGCGACCCCGGCCCGCCATGGGGCCCGCCCGCGCCGATTACCTGGCGCCCTGGTGGGCGGCCTGGCTGCACGGGCTCCCGCACCGCGACCCCCGCCTGCAGCCCGTGCCCAGCACCTTCCGCCCGCAGGACCCCGACTACCAGCAGGTACCGGCCCGGGCCCCCCGCGCCCTCCTCGCGCCCCCCGCGCCCGGTCCCGCTCGCCCCGCGCCCCCCGCCCGCCCCCGCGGCGCTGCCCGGCGCCGGCTCTGATCTCACGGCGCACAAAGCGCCTTTCATGGCCCGGGCCGGCCGGCACCGGCACCCGGCCCCGCCGCTCCCCTCCCGGCCCCGCCGCTGCCTCTGCCCCCGCCCCGCGCTCCCGGGGCCGCCCGGCATCCCGGGGCACGGCCCGCCGTGACCCCGCTCGGGGAGGGGGCAGCGCCGCCGTCCCGGTGTCCCGACAGCCCCGCTGCACCCCCGGCTCGGGGCCCTGCCTGGGAACGGGGACGGGGACGGGGACACTTCTTCCTCTTCCGCACGTGACAGTCCCGTGGGGCGCGGAGCGCCGCCGCATCCCGGCCACGCGAGCGGGTCACGGGCACGGCGGCTGACGCTGTCCCCGCTCTCCTTCCAGTCGCTGCTTGTCCTGGGCTTGCTGGCCGCCGTGTGCCTCGGCCTCAACCTCCTCTTCCTCACCGTGTACCTGATCTGCCTGTGCTGCTGCAAGAGGGAGCAGGACGCCGAGAGCAAGCGGCCCCACTCGTGTTGTGTCACCTGGATGGCCGTCACCGCCGGGCTCATCTGCTGGTGAGCGCGGGGACAGGGACCTGCTGCTGTCCCCCTGTCACCGAGGGCACTCTGCGCTCCAGCCTTTATGAATATCTTTAATTAGATGTGTGCAATGAACGTGCTCCATCCATCCATCCATCCATCCATCCATCCATCCCTGCCTCCTCCCGCGCAGCTGCCGGGGCAGCCCCAGGGAGCAGCTGCGGGCCGGCCCCGTCCCCGTCCCCATCAGGGCTGTGCAGAATTCCCGGCTAATCCCGGGCCGGTCGCTAATCCCAGCCCGGAGCAGATGGCGGGCGGCAGCGTGACCCAGCTGGCAGCTCCCTTGTGCCCGACCTTAATTGCAGCCACAACAATTAAACAAGGGGACGCTTCTTCACCCAGCTCTGGGGGCTTCCCAAGCCCCCCTCGGTTCGGGGTGGCTGGGAGGACCCCCAGGGCAGCCACCCCGAGTGTCCCCCGGCATTGGTGGCCTGGGGGGAAGCAGGATGGGCCCCGGGCCCCTTTGGCTGCCTGGCCACGACCCTGGCTCCAGACAAAGGGAGCTGTGCCGGGGCGGAGCGAGATGGCTGCCTGGAGCCTCGCATGGAGCAGGGAGACAGGGAGACAGGGAAACGGCACTAATGAGCTCAGCCAGCTCCCCCAGCATGGCTGGAATCCATTCTGCAGCTCCCGGGGGCTTTGAACCCCTCCAGCAGCCTCTTTTTGCACTAGGGTTTGGTGAGCACACTGTGGGCACGTGCCCGGCCAGGACACGGCCATGGGCACCTCTGTCCTCAGAGCCAGCTCCCAGCTCCATCCCAGCTCTGTCCCAGCCCTGCAGCAGCTGCAGGGAGCTCTGCACAGGCCCTGGAGGTGAAGGTTTAATCGCAGCCACGGCAGATTCCCCTAATCTGCTTGGCCCAGCCCCTCCGCCCTCAATCTCTCGGGTTTGCCAGGAGGAGCTTCCAAGGCACAGCTCTGGCTGTCCCCAGGCCTCTGTCACCAGCAGGAGCAGGTTCCCACCGTGCTGCTGTCCCTGCCGCCTTGTCTCTGCCCTGTCCCCCAAAAGCAGGGGGTGTCCCCTGTCCGGCAGGTGTGGCAGGGTGAGCGTGTCCCTCCCCTGTCACCAGTGTCCCCTCTCTGCCCACAGCGCCGCCGTTGGCGTCGGCTTCTACGGGAACAGCGAGACCAACGACGGCGTTTTCCAGCTGCTCTATGCCCTGGACCATGCCAACCAGACCCTGACTGGCATCGACTCCCTGGTAGGGCCCCCGGGTGCCTCAGTCCCTGCTGTGGGTTTGGTTGGAGCCCCAGGAGGGACGTCCGGCCGAGCCCCGGCGTGGCTGTGCTGGCCGGGCACAGAGGGTGATGTCACCCCGCAGAATGGGACCTTTGTGCCCTGCCAGGGCTGGGTCGGGGCCATGGCAGGGCTGCTCTGAGGGCACTGAGGGGTGGGGGGAGCTGATCTGCTGGGGAAAGCATTGCAGGGATGGGGCACAGCGCTCTGCCAGGCTGGTGGGTGCTGAACATCCCGGGGCAATGACCATCCCAGGGACTGACCATTCCCAGGGCACTGACCATCCTGGGGGACTGACCATCCTGAGATACTGACTGTCCTGGGGGACTGAGCATCCCAGGGACTGACCATTCCCAGGGCACTGACCATCCTGGGGGACTGAGCATCCCAGGGACTGACCATTCCCAGGGCACTGACCATCCTGGGGGACTGACCATCCCAGGGCACTGACCATCCTGAGATACTGACTGTCCTGGGGGAATGACCATCCCAGGGCACTGACCATCCTGGGCACTGACCATCTAGGGCACTGACCATCCCAGACTGACCATCCCTGTGCCCTCAGGTTGCCAGCACCACGCTGCAGATGCAGGGAGCGCTGGAGCAGCACCTGGCACGGCTGAACGAGCTGCTGGCCTCGCGGGGGGATTACGTGCAGACCCTCAAGTTCGCGCAGCAGCTGGCTGGCGGCATTGTCCTGCAGCTCCAGGGGCTGCCAGCCTGGCGGGGCGTCAGCGCTGACCTCACCGAGCTGTCGGGACAGGTGGCCTATGTGGAGTACTACAGGTGAGCCCCAGCACCCTGGGATGCGCCAGCAGGGCTGGGGAGGTGCCCCTGTGTGACACAGCCTTCCTCTGCCCCCAGGTGGTTGGCTTACCTGCTCTTCTTCATCCTCGTCCTCACCGTCTGCCTGCTGGCCTGCCTGGGGCTGGCCAAGCACTCCCGCTGCCTCCTGCTCCTGTGAGTACCTGGGGACGGCCTCGGGGGGCTCACGGGGACCCCCAGCCATGCTGCCCACTCTGCTCTCCCTGCAGGATGCTGTGCTGTGGGCTGCTCATGCTGGTCCTCAGCTGGGCCTCCATGGCCGTGGACACGGCGGCTGCGGTGGTGAGTGGGGCAGGAGGGGAGGGAGGGAGGGAGGGAGGGAGGGAAGGGCTGCCCAGGGCTGTGCTGGGCACTGTGGGCATCACTGACATTCTTTGGGGCAGGAGAGGAGGGAGGAAAGGGCTGCTGGGGGCTGTGATGAGCACTGTGGGCATTGGTGACATCCCTCTGTCCCCACAGGGCACCAGCGACTTCTGTGTGGCCCCGGACAAGTTCATCCTGAACCAGACAGATGATGAGATCAGCGCAGGTCAGGGCTGGCTGTGAGGTGGAGGCAGGCATGGGCAGGACCCCCAAACCCACCTGGGGGTCTGCCACTCTCCCCCCATGGCTCCCTGAGCCCCGGGATGCTCCTGCTGATGTTCCCCTTCTCTCTGCAGAGGTGGTTCATTATTACCTGTACTGTGACCAGAGCCTGAGCAGCCCCTTCCAGCAGGTACAGGGGGGGTGGGCACCCCCTTTGGTGCTGCCTGGGGCTGGGGGGGTCTGTGACTGTGCCCCACATCCCCGTGCAGGCCCTCACCGTGTTCCAGCGCTCGCTGACCACCATGCAGATCCAGATCCAGGGGCTCATCCAGTATGCGCTGCCCCTCTTCCCCACAGCTGAGGTACAGGAGCGGGCAGCAGGGATCCCCATCCCTCCCCCTGCTCCCCAGAGCTGCCTGACCCCCCCTTTTATCACAGAAAGACCTCCTGGGGGTGCAGCAGCTCCTCAACTCCTCAGAGACCAGCCTGCACCAGCTGACAGCGCTGCTGGACTGCCGGGGGCTGCACAAGGTGAGAGGGGGTGACAGGGGAGCATGGCTGGGGTCCCCTGGGGTGCCACCAGCGCTGCCCTGCCTGTGTCCCACCAGGACTACCTGGATGGCCTCATTGGCATCTGCTACGACGGCGTGGAGGGGCTGCTCTACCTGGGGCTCTTCTCCCTGCTGGCGGCCGCCGCCTTCTCCACGGTGATCTGCGCGGCCCCACGAGCCTGGCAGCAGCTGGCTGGGAGGTGTGTGTGCCCCCTGTGCCCCCTGCCCTCCCCCTGGGCGCAGAGAGCCTGTCCCTGTCCCTTGGGAGCCTCTCAGGAACCCAAGTCCCAGACACTGGGACAACCCCAACATGGCCAACAATGGGGAGACGCTGTCCTGTGCCCCAAGGGTACTGAGGGCACCCGGGCTGGTCACCTTTGCAGCAGGTAGAAAATAAAGGGCCAACTCTTAGCAGGGGTTAATCCAAGGTTTTATTCCAGGAGTCCCAAAGGAGCCCCCACACCTCAGGGGTGTGAGAGCCCTGGGAGATGTGCCAAGGTTGCACTTAAAGGGAGGTGGAAACCCAAAGTAGAGGACATTTACTGACCAATGAGTGACCCTGAGGGATGGGGACTGTGGGACGGACATTTAGGACAGTGTTATGGGGCAGGGCTTGGGGGGCTGAGCCCTGGCCTCTGGCTGATCACTCCACATCCTGGAGCGAAGCTTCTAGATGGAGGGGATGGGATGCTGAGTGATTGACAGAGAGCCAGGGTGGGGGTTTGGGGATGATCTCATCCAGGGAGAGGGATTACACAGGTAAAGGGAGTGGGGTACATTCTAGGATGAACCATTTGGGAAAATACGGGGATACAAACCAAAACTTCTTCAAAGTATTACAGAGGATAAAAACACACTGCAACAGAGCCCCTCTTTGTCCCACGGGGTGTGATGCCAGCACTGCTGTGTCCCCGCAGGGAGCGGGACTACGATGACATGGACGAGGAGGACCCGTTCAACCCCGCGGCGCGGCGCATGGCCACGCACCGCCCGCCGCGGGGGCAGCTGCGCAGCTTCTGCAGCTACAGCAGCAGCCTGGGCAGCCAGAGCAGCCTGCAGCCCCCGGCGGCACAGACCGTGTCCAACGCCCCCGTGTCCGAGTACATGTGAGCCCCCCGAGCCCCCCGTGCCGTGGCCGTGGCCCCGTGATGGGCAGGGGGTGACGGGGTCCCTCTGTGCCCCCAGGAACCAGGCCGTGCTCTTCGGAGGGAACCCCCGCTATGAGAACGTGCCCCTCATCGGGAGGGGCTCTCCTCCCCCCACGGTACGATGGGGGGCCGGGGACAAAGCCTTGTGACACCCTGGGGGTCACTGTGGGTCTGCGGGGTGGGACAGGGATGGGGGGTCCTGGTGGCTCCTGCCCGGCTCTGACCCAAATCCCGGCCACCCATGGGGAGGGGGCACGGCCACACGGTGGGGGACACCAAAATGAGCGTCCCCTCCCTCCCTTCCCTGTGCTGCCTCTCCATCCTGGCTCTCAGAGGATGCTCCTCACAATCCCTTCACATTCCCATTTCCCTGCTCGTTAATCCTGCCCTGCCTGGTATTGCTGCTTCATTTTTTATTCCTTGTCTTTTTTTTTTCCTTTCTTTTTTTTTTTTTCCTTTTTTTTTCTTTTTATTTTGTGATTTCTTTTAATTTTTTGCATCCATTATTTTGGAGCTAAGTTGCCCATCAAGAGTAAGTTCAGCCACTTCCTTCTCCCTCCTTACCCCAGGGGCAGCAGCCAGGTTCTACCCTCCTCCTCCTCAGCCTTCCACACCTCCCTCTATCCTGTTTGGTTTTTGGGGTGCAGAGAGCTCAGGGAGGGAGGACAAAGGGCCAGGAGGATTTTCAGCTCCCACCTGTTGGGATGCTGGTCCCTGTGTCCATCCCTGCAGCCAGGATGTGGCCCCAGGAATGCTGCTGTGGCAGCAATACTGTCCCTCCCCTCCAAGGAGGATTTTTTCCATCAGGTGGAAGCTTGGATCCCATCTCACAGACCTGGCAGCTGGCAGAGCTTCCTCCCAGGGGGGGACACGAGTGGGGGGATTAATTGGAGCTCTTCTCCCAGCCCTGAACAGTTTAATTCACCCAGGATTCAGATCCCTGAGGAAAGACTTTCCGAGTCCAGAATAACAAACTCGGAATAATCTGCTTTAATGCCTGCCCGGGGTGATCCTCCCTGCTGGGAAATCCTGCAGAAATGTGATGCTGGGGATGGGCTGGAGGCTTCATCCCACAGACACACCCCCAGGGCAGATTTGGGATGAATTTGGGAAGGTGGGAAGGTGGAGGATGAACCTGGGAAGGGACAAAGCAGAACTGGATTTAGCTTGAGGAGGGGGCTCTTGTCTCCCCCAGCCCTCAGGGGTCTGAGAGCAGGGTCTGACCCTTTCCATGCCCCCTGGCAGATGAATTTGGGATGAACCCCCACAGGAACACCCCTGGGGGCAGCGTGGGGCGTTTTGGGGTGCTGACCCCCGTTTTGGGGTGCTGACCCCCATGTTCCTCCCCAGTACTCCCCGAGCATGAGGGCCACGTACCTGGCGGTCACCGATGAGCACGTGCGGCACCGCGGCGACTTCCCGGCCTAGGAGGGGACACCAAAGAGCCTGAGGGACAGCAGAGCACGGGGTAGGAGCCACGGCAGGGCTGGGGGCCAAACCTGGAGCCCCCCAGCACCCCCTGCCCTCACAGCCCCACACCTGCTGCCTTAGGGGCTCCCGGGAGCGCAGAGGGGCTGTGGGGGCTCCTCCTGTCCCTGTGGAACGTTCTGGAGCACAAACCCCGCACCATGCTGCCCTGGGGCTCCCCTAGCAATGCAGCACCAACCACTAGTGATCCCAAACCCTTCCCCAGCCCTTTCCAGCCCCCCTGGCATTCCCAGGATGAGGGATTTGGGATGTTTTGGCCCTGGCATTTCCCAGGATGAGGGATTTGAGATGTTTTGGCCCTGGCATTCCCAGGATGAGGGATTTGGGATGTTTTGGCCCTGGCATTTCCCAGGATGAGGGATTTGGGATGTTTTGGCCCTGGCATTCCCAGGATGAGGGATTTGGGATGTTTTGGCCCTGCTGGTTTTCCGTCGCTTTGCCCCCGGGTTTTGGGAGGTGCTGGCTCTGTTGCAGAGCGGGGTCACTGCACTGGGGTTTGGGGTGGGTTTAGGCTCTTTTTGGTCCCCCAAGGCGGGTGTGGGATGGGGCAGGCTCCCTTCCTCCTGCAGCCCTGGAGTGGTCACACATCCCCTGGGAGAGGGAGAGGGACAGGAGCTGCTGGGGCATCGCTGGGGAGGGACAACATGGACCTGCCACCCCTGAAGCCTCAGCCAGCATTTCCAGGGTGGGGAGCTGAGAGAGCTGAACCTGCCCCTTTGGGCTGCCCTTTGGCACAGGGACCCCAGAAAAGGCCCCTTCCCCCTGGAGCAGGGATGGACCCCCTGCCCCATCCACCCAGACCCCAAACGGTGCAGGCAGGGCAGTGGTGTGTGCCCGCCCCAGGGCCAGGACATCCCTGACTCCCCTCCCCATGTTCCCCGTGACTAGCATCCCTCCCCTTGGGGAATATCCCGAGGGATTTTTTTATTTCTTTGGCTTTTAACGTTTCCATGTAACGGTACTGGTAGAAGAGCTGTTGTAACCACATGTGAACTAACCGAAGGGCTCCGGCTGGGGGCTGGAGTCCGGCTGGATTTGTTTGTGCCCTTTTGGGAGGAAAGATAATAAACACTTGGACTAAATTACTGGCTCTCGTGAGGGTTTTTTTGGGGGGATAATCATTTTTTGGGTGGTTAATTCAGTGTTTGGGGCAGTTTTGAGTTGACCTTCCCAACATGGCGGCGGTCACGTGATGATGACGCCATTATAGTGAGGACAGCATCACGTGACGGTGTCACGTGACGGGTTCAGGCTGTTGCCTGGCAACGGCAACGCGTCCCTGGTCAGGCTTCCCCGGGAGCGGGACGGGACCAGGCCGCACCGGGGTCCCGGGGCCTCCGCGGGCTCCGTGCTCACCCTGGGCGCTTCCTCACTCCGTGCCTGTGGCTCAGCTCCGCTCTGGGGCTCCCTGAGGCTCCCGCTGCCCTTTGAGCCCATCTCAAGGTCCTCCCTGCATGGGATCCCTGCTCCCGTTTGGGCTTTGCCGAGGTTCCTGTTCCCTTTGGGATCGTCTGGGACTCCCTGAGCTTCTTGTTCCCTTTTGGGACATTCCCAAGGCCTACACAGTCTTCTGGGGCTCTGGAGGGTCCCCTCTCCCTTTTGGAGTCCTCCATCAGAGACCCCATTTCTATTTGGGGTTCCCCGTCTCTTTCAGCATCCTCCCTCTCCAGGCTCTCTGTTCCCATTTGGGTCTCCTTGAGGCTCCCATTCCTTTTTTCCTTTTCTTCATCCCTGAAACCCTCTCTCCTTTTGGAGCTCCCCGAGATCCCGCTCTCCATCCCTGAGAACCCCACTCCCTTTTGGGATCCTCTCAGAGCCTCCACTCCCTTTTGGGATCCTCTCAGCACCTCCTGCTCTCCTTTGGAACTCTCTCCTCCACCCTGAGGCCTCTGTTTCCTTTTGGGCTTCCCCAAGGCCCTCCATCCCCATTGGAGCTCTCCATCCCTGAGGCCCCCCGTCCTTTTAGGGGTTCCCTTGGAGGGCCCGCCCTCCGTCCCTGGTCTCGCCATCCTTTCCATCCCCTCCCACCATGGAGATCAAGTACGAGTACTCGCGGAAGCGCAGCGAGTTCGGCCGCCCCTGCGTCTTCTCAGACCTCCTGGCCGAGGTCACCGTGAACATCCCACCCGACCCTGCCCTGGCCGAAGACTTCATCCCCCAGGACCCCGTGGACTTCGCGGTGCAGGAGGGTCCTGTCCTGGCCGGGCATGAGGTACAGGGACACCCCCTCACAGGGAATAGGGGACATCTCAGGAGGGATGGATGGATGGATGGATGGATGATGGATGAATGGAATCCATGGATGGATGGATGGATGGATGGATGATGATGGATGGATAGTGTGACAGGCACCTTTTGGGCTCAGGGCCTGTGTCCCCTCCATGTCCCCATGTCCAGGTGAACACGGAGCGGTCACAGGTGACCATCCGGGGTATCAACCACGTGGAGGGCGGCTGGCCCAAGCACGTGGACCCCAAGAACCAGGAGCTGACCACGCGCTACCGGGAGGAGGTGGAGAGGGAAGAGGTCTACACCAAGACTATCCAGCGCCTCAGCTTTGTAAGAGCCTGCCCTGCTCCCCCCAGACCCCCTGAGCCCCCCAGGGCCCCCCAGAGCCCCCCAGAGCCACAGCCCTGCTGTCCCTGCAGGTGGTGGAGCACTACATCAAGCAGAACAACACCATCGACATCTACGAGGAATATTTTGAGGAGGAAGAGGAGGAAGACGAGGATGAGGAGCATCCCTCAGCCAAAATCATCTGTGTCATCAGGTAGCACAGCTGGGGGGACTCCCCAGAGCCTCAGTGGGGTCAAACCACCTTCACAGAAAATGGGAGAACATTAGGAGTTCAATTCCAGTGGGTTTGGGGTGCTTCTGGTGCAGTTTGTGAGTGGAGAGCCCCACAAACCTGAACCCTCCCTGCCCCACCACTCCCTGCCTGCCCAGGGGATTTGGGGGAGGGAAGCAGGGTCAGACCCAGCTCTGAGCATCTCCTGATGGTGCTTTTGGATTTTCCTCCTTGTTCTTGGTGCCTCAAAGGTTAATTTCCACATCAGGGGTGTTTAGGAGTCAGCTCCAGTAAGATAATTGGATTTTTAGAAAGGTATGACTGGAAAGAGGATGAAATCATCAACCCTTCTCCCCCTGCCCAACCCCTCAGGAGAATCATTTCCTGCACTCAAGGCTTGAGGGCTGCAGATTGGTTTCCTTGTGGTTCCCACAGTTCCCTGTGGGAGATGCTCATCCCAGGCATTTGCAAACTGACCCATTTTGGCTGATGTGTCACCCCAAAGGGACCCCAACAACCCCAGGAGGATGTGCACACACCTCTCCTGGCACCCCGACGGCAGCAGGGCCCTGGCCGTGGCTTATTGCAGCCTGGACTTCCAGGAGAGCAGGAACCTGAACTCTGATTCCTACGTCTGGGATGTGGGTAAGGGCCAGGCCAAACCCACCAGGGGACAGGGGATGGAGCACTTTGTGTCTGAGAGAGCAGGATGGGGCTGGCAGCAAGGCCAAACCCACCAGGTGACAGGAGATGGAGCACTTTGTGTCTCAGAGAGAGGGATGGGGCTGGCAGCACCCTAGAGAGGGTCACTGGGGGAGCCTCAGTGCAGAACCAGGAGAAATGGGAGCTGGGAGGGGGGAAATGAGCACTGAAATTCCCTCCATGGCTCCCCAGCCTGCCAGGCAGCAGAGCCTCACATGAGGGGCTGCTGTTGGTGAGGTTCAGCTGGTAACGAAGGAAGAAAGAGGCAGCAGGAGCCCAGGGTGAGACTTGTGCAAGCCTGCCTCACACCTGGTGTGTTTTGGAGAGAAAAGGACAAAAAGAAGGGTGGGAATGCAGATTTGTGTATTGAGGGTCTGTCCCAGGCCAGCTCCTGGTGACATGGGCACCTCCTCCTGCACAGCTGTGTCAGGGAACGGGGTGGGGGCAGCAGGAGGGGTTGGGGGCTGCTTTTGGGGGCTTCACCCTTTGCTTTTCACTCATCCCTCCTTGTAGAAAAACCCTACACCCCAGAGCTCACCCTCAAGCCCTCGTCCCCTGTGGTGACCCTGGAGTACAATTCCAAGGACTGGTATCACATGCTGGGAGGCTGCTACAACGGGCAGATAGGTGAGGGGTGAACTCTGCTCCAGGCTGGCTCCAGCCCTGCGGCTCTGCCAGGACCTGTGCTGCCTCTGGGAGAGCAGGAGGAGCCCTGGCATTTACCTGTGGGCAGGGGTGTGCCCACCTGAGCGGGCACCCAGGGAGGGGAGGACATCGTGTCAAGGATGGATGGATGGATGGATGGATGGATGGATGGATGAAATCCATGGATGGATGGATGGATCCAGGGGATGAGCAGGATGAGTGCTGTGCTCCCACCTCTCCCACCTCTGTGGATGATCTCTGGGGAGCACTGGGTGAGGTTTGCTCCCTGTTCCAGCTTGGACAGTGGGGGAATCATGACAAGGAAAGGAGCTGGGGAGGGTTTTTCTTTTCCTCCCCAGTGTATTGGGACACCAGGAAAGGGGGGCTGCCCATGGAGATGACCCCTGTGGAGTTCAGCCACAGGGACCCCGTGTATGGAGCGTACTGGCTGCCCTCCCGAACAGGCACCGAGTGCTTCTCAGGCTCCACTGACGGACAGGTGAGGGGCTGCAGCAGGGCAAGGGGCTCCACAGGGCTCCTGAAGAGCTTCCTGTGCCTGCCCTGCCCCTCAGCAGCACAAGATCCCGCTCTCCCAGGCTGGCACGGGGCAGCTGCAGGACTGCCAGCACCTCTGACCGTGCTGGGAGCAGCCCCAGAGCCCCTGCCACACCTTGTCCCCGCAGGTGCTGTGGTGGGACATCCGCAAGATGTCACAGCCCAGCGAGAGACTGGTCTTGGACATCAGCCGGCAAGATCAGCTGAAGGACGCTCTGGGTGCCAGCTCCCTGGACTTTGCACCCGTCCTGGTCAGTGTCCCTGTGCCCACCACCCACACTCCAACCTGGGCACGAGGGGGAGCCCAGCCCAGGGGTTTCGGTCCCTAAACCCCACCTTGATGGTGGGTCCCAGGGTTCTGCCTGCAGCAGGATCCCCTGCTGCCCCCCAACCGTGGGGTCTCCATCCTGCTGACAGCTGCACCCTCCTGCTCCCACCCCCAGCCCACCAAGTTCCTGGTGGGCACAGAGCAGGGCATCATCATCTCCTGCAATCGTGATGCCAAGACACCGCCCGAGAAAATCGCCAACATCTTCAGGAGCCACATTGGAGCTGTCTACAGGGTGACCAGGAACCCCTTCTTCCCCAAAGTCTTCCTGTCAGTCGGCGACTGGACTGCTCGGATCTGGACCGAGGAGCTCATGGATTCATCCTCAATTATGGAGACCAGGTAGGTCTCCTTTAGAGAAGTACTAGAGAGCCTTTAGTTGGGCAGAAACCATCCCCAGGGCGGGTGGCAGTGGGGTCTGCTCAGCCCTGGGCTGTGCCCGAGGCAGGGCAGTGCCAGCGTGGCTGAGGGCTGGCTCTGCTGGAAGGTACCACAGCTCCTACCTGATGAACACGTGCTGGAGCCCCGTGAAGCCGGCCGTGTTCTTCACCGTCCGGTCAGACGGCGTCCTGGACATCTGGGACATCCTCTTCCACCAGAAGGAGCCTTCCCTCAGCGTCAAGGTGGGTCCCCAGCACCTCTGGGACCCTCACATCACCCCAGGGCCGAGTGTCACCCCCGCCGTGTCCCCAGGTGTCCAACGATCCCCTGCTCAGCCTGTGCTCGCAGGACAACGGGCGCATCGTCAGCTGTGCCACCAAGATGGGCAACGTCTCCCTCCTGGAGCTCTCCCCGGGGCTCTGCACCATCCGCAAGAACGAGAAGACCCTGACCTCCACGGTATGTGCCCCCTGAGCGTGCCCACCCTCTGCCTGCAGCCCTGTGCTGTGCCCAGCCGTGTCACAGGGTCCCCTGTGCCCCCACATGTGTCCCCAGATGTTCGAGCGGGAGGCCAGGCGGGAGAAGGTCCTGCAGGACAAGTACAAGGAGCGGCTGCTGCGGGAGCAGGACCGCCTGCGGGCCCAGCCCGAGCAGCAGGAGGATGCAGTGCAGACCTTCCAGCAGGCCCGAGAAGATTTCCTCGCCAGCATCAAGGCAGAGCGGCGGAGGAGAGGCCTGGAAGCGCCCGGAGAGGTAACGGGGATGGGACAGCCTGGCCACCACGGCAGGGACCCCAGCAAGGGCAGGGCACAGGGTGAACCTCAGGGTGAACCTCTGTCTGTCAGGAGGAGGAGGAGGAGGCAGCTGCAGAGGAGCAAAGCCAGCAGGAGTAGGGGGATGCCAAGGTCAGTGTGCTCCGGCTGCGCCTTCCTGTCCCCTCCATGCCAGAGCTGCTGCAGGGACAGAGCCACTGTCCCCAGGCCAGGCAGCTCTCCTGGGCTCTCTGCCCTCTCTGCCCTCCTGGGGTGGCAAGTGGGGGACCCTGCACAGCCCCCTGATCCCACAGCTGCTCCCTGGCCTTTGCATCCTTATTTCCTTTGGTGTGAATAAACCTGTGCTTTCCACGTCACATTTCCTCTTTTGTCACAGCAGGGTCGAGCAGAGGGTGGGAAAGTCTCGTCCTCCTGCTCCTCCTGTCCTTTCCTTGACCCAGGACGCCCAAAGCCAGTGGCTGAGCACAGCCAAGCACCCACGGCAGCACAGGGTGTCCCCTCAGTGTCCCCAGGCCATGCAGCAGGGCACAGCAGGGTGGCTGGTGGCAGCAGGGGCCCCAGTCCCCTCTGGGCTCTGTGTGCCCACAGGAGCAGCCCAGGGCTGGGTTATCAGTGCTGGGTAAACACAGCCCTGCTGGTAGAGCTGGCAGCCACCCCGACTCCTCACCCCCCTTAATTAATCATTAACGAGCTGCCAGCAGCACTGTCACAGCGATGGGGACATCACACGGGTGGCTCTCTGTGGGCTGAGGGGGAGCCCCCAGCAGGACCCTTCCCCAGGCTCTGCTCAGGGGCTGAACCCACCCGTGGGTGAGCAGTGCCAGGACAGGGTTCAGGGGCCATCACCCCCCAAAGCCACACCAAGCAGGGACCCACATCCCCACAGGGAATTGCACCCATGCCTGGATGGGTGCTCTCCTTCCCAGGAGTTCCATCAGAAGGAGCCGGGCTGGGGAGCAGCGTCACCCCAAAGATGCCCCACGCGTCCCACACTCATTTTCTGCTTTATTAGGAAAGGGGTGGGGGTACCTGGACAGGGATGGGGCAGCTGCCACCACCAGTGGGGACAGTGCCCCCCACCCCTCCTCCACTGGGGGAGGCTGACGGGCCCCTCACCCCCAGACTGGGCAGCTCTGAGCTCAGTTTGCTCCTGAGCTGGACCCAGCTGCACACACAGAGGGACCCCGGGGCTGCCTCACAGGAAGGATGGGCTGTCCCTGTCCCCATCCCCACACCCACTGGGGTCTGTGATGTGCCCGTGGGCTGCATATTTCACCTCCTGCACCCCCTACATGGGTCTGGGGCGCTCCCAGCATCCTCCATCCCCGGGGACAGCGATGGGGACGAGACATGGCAGGGGAACACTCAGGGAGGGGTGGGCAGTGCAGAGCTCAGTCCTGGAGCCCCCCAACGAGGGGACCCACATCTACCTACAGGACCAAGCGTTCCCCACATGGTGCTGGGGCCAGCAGGACAGCACCCAGCTGTGCCTCGTTACTTCTTCACCTTGATGAGGGAGTGGTAGACGGGCTTGATGATGATGTGCAGGTGCAGGGAGTTGTCGATGAGGTACTCGGAGGTGCGTTTCTGCAGGTCGGCGTGCACCAGGAAATCGGCGGCCTCGTCCGAGCTCTGGTGGAAGCTGTAGGCGTGCTTGACCAGCACGCGGCCCTGCTGCCTCACGCCCACCAGCACGGTCTTCTGGAAGCTGACGCCGGCAAAGTCGGGGCTGCTCATGGCCGGGGTGATGACGAGGCGCGGGCGCCCGTCCTCGATGCGTACGGGCTGGACGGCGCCCGCCACCGAGTCCGAGTAGACGGGGCGCAGGCTGACGGGCAGCCAGCGCGGCGAGAAGAGCGCGTTCCACGTCACCCTCTTGCCGGCGTCATGGCTGCTGGGCCCCAGCTGCGTCTGGAAGCTGGTGCTGCGGTCGTCGCGCGCGGGGTTGGTGATGACCCACTGGGAGCCCCAGCTGGGCGCGAGGTAGTTGCGGGGCAGGAACATGCTGCAGTTGACGTCGAAGTACTTGGCGAAGTGGAGCGGGGAGGCGGCATGGAACTGGAAGGCCTGGAAGAGCAGGTCCTGCACGGCGGCGCGGTGCCGCGCCAGCACGGCCGACTGCGCCTGCAGCCGGAACAGCTGGCTGGGCGCGATCATGGGGTAGCGGATGGCGCGCAGCACCCGCTCGGCCACGAGCGCCTCGGGCTGCCGCCGGCTCAGCCAGCCCTCCACGGCGGTGTAGAGCTCCAGCTCGCTGTGCAGCACCAGGTCGGAGCGCTCCAGCAGCAGCAGCAGCAGCTCCACGCTCACCGAGCCCCACTCGGCGCTGCCCAGCACCGCCGACAGGTTCCAGGCCAGGAACTGCAGGCAGCTCTCCTGCAGCGCCGCGTCCCCGACGCGCACGGCGTAGTGGTACCAGCCCACCACGTGGCCCTGGCTGGACTCGCTGGCCAGGTGGGTCCTCATGTATTCGGCCACGCCGCGCTGCAGCCCCCAGACGCGGTACTTGCTGGCCAGCTGGTGCATGGGGATGGCCTGGTGCAGCAGGATGGAGACCCCCCCGCAGTACAGGTACCTGGGGCAGAGCAGGGGGTGGTGACACTGGGGACATCCATCCCCAGCAGCTCGGTTCCCAAGGGAGCAGCCTCTGCCATGGGCTGCTTTCCACTGAGTATTCCCACCCCATGGGGTCCCCAGGGTTTCCAGAGAAGCCTCCCCCCTCCTTGCATGTTTCCCTCCCATTCCATTTGATCTCCATGGTCCCCAGCAGAGCATCCTCCTTTTCTGGCTGCATCCCATGAAGTGGAGCATCTATGTTCTTTGGCTGCATCCCTCCAGGTACACCCATCCCACAGGGTGGGAGAGAGGAATTCTCCCTCTCGGGCTGCCCCTCCCAAAATGTACATCCTTTCCAAAACGTACATCCCTCCCAAAACGCACATCCCATAAGGGATGTTCCCTGTGGTTCCCAAGGGAACATCCCCATCCTTGGCTGCATCCCTCTGGCCATCCCCATCCCATGGAGCTCCCCGTGGTTCCCAGGAGAGCAGCACCCTCCTCTCCTCCCCATCCCCACGCACCTGATGAACTTCTCGAAGAGCGCGGCGGTCTCGGGCGGCTCATACAGGGTCACGACGCTCTGGTTGCGCAGGAGGCTCTCGAAGACCTCGCTCTGGAGGCTGAGCAGCAGCTGGTGCGTGTGGAACACTTTGGGCTCGTCGGAGGCGGCCGAGCGGACCCGCAGCACCGAGTCGCTGCCGTTGCCGTTCTGCAGCAGCTCCTGCAGCCGCTGCAGCAGCGTCAGCGAGTGGTTGATGGTGGCCGCCGTGGAGTCCCCGCTAAAGTCGGCTTTTTGGGCTGCAGGGAGATGGGACCGTCCCAGAGCTGCACCCCAGTGCCGGGTACTGAGCTGGGCTGGGGTTACCGGGGGGGCTGTGCACCTCCTGCCTCCACTTCCCCAGTGCCAAAGGGCTGCTGGTGCCAAGGGAGTGTGAGGGAACAAAGGACGTGGGGACGGTTGTGTTCCCGAGAGCCAAAAAACTGCCTTTCTGCAGCAGAAGGGCTGGGACCACCATGTCCCAGGCTGGGGTGTGCTGGGAAATGGCCGGGTGCCGGCGGCACTGGCTCTCAGCCCGGTTTGCCTGTCCTGATCCCGTCCCCGCTGTGGGCAGAGGGAGCTCCGGGCATTGCCCCGAACTCTCACATCCCTGATGGATACATGGGGGTACAGAGAGCCCTTGGGCTTGGGGAGCCAGGCACGCTCTGCCCCACAGCCAGGAATGGGGTCCCGAGCAGCCTGGGGTCACCAGCTACCCTGGTGTCACTTCAGGGATCCCAACAGGGACTGGAGAGGGATCTGGGAATGTGGAACAGGGGTCTCCATGCTCCTGTGGGCACTGGGATCCTTCCTTCCTCTCCTCAGTCTTGACACCACTCCACCCGGCCCTCGGAGCATCTTTCCTCCAGGAGGAATTTGGCCCCGTCTGTCTCAAATCCATCTTCCTCCTCAAATCCCGTCTTGCCGACGGATTACCCTTCCCAGCGCCGGCTTAAGGCCGGGGAATGAGGAAGGGGAGCGGGGATGAGGAAGGGGAGCAGGCGCCCTGTACCCCGCGGCACCGAGCCCTTCCCGGGGTACCCACCAGCGAGCACAACCCTGCTCCGAGAGCTCGGCACACCCAGGAGCCACTTCCATCCCCTCGGGCACCCCGAGGGCAGCGGAGAGCCGCGCTCCGCTCTCCATCAGCCGCCGAGCCGCACCCCGGCACCCGGCGAGGGCAGCGTCGCCCGCGCCTCGGGGACCCTCCGCGCCTTCCCCCGCGCCACGGCCGCCCTTACCGGCTTGCACGGTGAGGAGGAGGAGGAGGAAGGCGGCGGCAGAGCCCCAGCGGCGGGTGGCCGCGGGCCGGGTGCCCGTCAGCCTGGCCATGGCGTCGCAGGCGCATCTGCCGGGTGCCGCGCACGCTGCGCGCCCGCCGCTTATGTAGGCCACGCGCCCTCCCGGCCCGCGGGCCCGCGCCGCCGCATCGATTGGTGGAAACTGGGACCGGCCGTTGCCACGGGAACGGCTTCCAGCCCCCCCGCATCCCACCGGGACCCCCGGCCCCGGCCCCGCAGCCCCGGGCGCTCCGCAGCGGGGACGGCGCCGTGCGGGACCCGGTGCTGGCGGCACCGCCGCACGGAGCCCCACGCGCGGCCGCGGCGCTTTGTGCCGGGGGCTTTGCATTCAGGGCACAGCTCGGTGGCCTCCCGCTCCCCCCGGCTCATGGGTATTCATGCCGGCAGCGGCCCATCACCATGGCATCCGCGCTGCCGGCAGGAACTGCCTGCCCTTTTCCCAGCCTTTGCAGCCAAGAGGCCGCCCGGGCGCCCTGTGCGGCCTCCCTGGCCCCCCGCCCGCCCCGACACCTCCTGGGGGGCTTCACCGCCGGGCTGGGGCCCCCCAAAGCCCCAGAGCACAGCAGCAGGATGGGGCGGTGCTGGGTGGGCAGGGAAGGGGCAGCGGGTGTCGGCCAATGGCGCCGATGTCACTGGAGCTGTGACCCCGTGGGGACGCAGGAGCAGGACCCCAGGCGGGGGACACATCCCACAGAGGGGCCACATCCCACAAGGGCACAGCTCCCCTCACCCACTGCCGAGGAGCCCCGTGCCCTGCACAGCCCTCTGAACGCGGGCTTAGACACGCTTCCAGATGTTGGGCGTGGGCAGATGTTGCAGCAGCTGCCGAGGGGGTGGCATCGCCATCTGTCCCTGACCCTTGGGCGCGGAGATTCAGCACAAGACACCGAGCAGCCCCAGGCCGCGGTGCTGCGGCTCCCTGGCCCCTTGCAGGGACGGGCAGGGGGCGATGCCCAGCCCTGGGCACCCCCAAAGCCGCGGTGCCAGCAGAGCCCCCGGCCCGGGGGGGTTGTCCCTGCACCGTGGGGCCACGGGGACCGGGCCCCGGCGCGGCACAGCCGGTTCACGGCTCAGCGCCTCCTCCGACGCCTCATTTCACCAGCGCCTGATAAACAACAGCCTGCGGAGCGTGTGCCCGGCGCTCCAGGGGCACCGTGCCAGCCCGGGCGGCGGCCACGGCCCGGGGACCCCCGTGTTGGGCTGCTCAGGGCCGTGGGGGGACACGGGGCGGCGTGGGGCTGGTGCTGGAGGTCGCCAGGGGACAGGGTGACCCCTGCCCGTGTGCGGTGAGGTGAGGGAGCAGCCGTGCTGGCTGAGGGCTGGCTCACCATAGCGACCTGTGCCAGGCGGCAGTGCCAGGGCATCGCCCCGCGGGCTGGGGGGCACCGGGGAGACGGAGCTGGACCCAGGGACCGGCAGGGGACAGCGGGGCCCCCCCTGTGCTGCTGGGGAAACTGAGGCGCGGTGTCCGGGCAATGGGCACTTGGAGCAGCCAGGGCAGAGCCCGGCAGGGACGCGCAGGCAGCGCACACGGATTCACGCCCGTGTGCACTCGCGTCACACGCTGTGCACACCCGCTCCTCCTGTCCCCAGAGGCGGCAGCGGCCCAGCTGCCCCCGGAGCGCCATCCCTGCTGCTCTGGGGAGGGGACGAGCTCTGTCACGGCCACCGGAGCTGCCCAGGTGACCCTTCCCGGCCTCCGAGGGCCGCTGGTGACGTCCCCGTGCCCTGCCCGCGGCTCTGCCCACGGCTCTGCCCACGGCGCGCTCCCTCCGCCCCGTGCCCCGCGCCCCGGGAGGCTGTGCCATGCTGCGGGTGCCCGCGGGCACCGGGACACGGGCAGGGACACCGGCAGGGACACGGGCAGGGACACGGAGCCCGCACAGGACACGGACACCGGCAGGGACACACGGACACTGACCGGGACACACGGACAGCGGTATGTCCCCGGCAAACACCGAGCCCAGGGAAGGCGGCACTGCACGCCCGGCGGGTGGCACTGGGGTGACAGTCCCTGTCCCGCAGGTTTGGGGAGCGGGGACTGGGCAGGGGGAGCAAACGGGGCCCAGAGCGATCCCACCCCCCCAGCAGCACAAAGGGGATCGGGCTGGGAAAGGGTTAAGGCGCCCGAGCCGCAGCTGCAGCCGATCGATGCCTCAGTTCCGCGGGGGACGTGCATGGACGGGACCTCCTGCTGACGAACCGGAGCTAATTTGCAGTTAATTGGCACCCCTGGGCTCCCCCCATCCTCCCCCTTCTTCTCCCTCGGGCTGCGCTCGGGATCTTGCTGGGGTTCCGGGAGTTGCAGGGTCGGGGAGGTGGGACCCCCGGGATCCCACACACGCCTCGGGCACTTCTGGGGGAGCAGATCCATCACCGGGGCTCCCGGAACGGGAGAGAGACCTGACCTCCCCTCCAACCCCGGCCCCGAAGCCATCGAAGGGGACAAGGGGAATTTGGGGTGCCCCTGGGGCCAGGGTCGGACTGGGAGGAGTGTGGTGCCCCGTACCCCCTCCTTGAGCTCAGGATTCCCCTTTACATCCCAGGATCCCAAGATATCCCCCTCCCAAAGAGCACCCCACAACCCCCGGGCCCCGGATCCTCCTGCACCCCAGAACCCCGATCCCAGGACCCCCAGGACCTCCCGCACCCCAGAACCCCCCGATCCCAGGACCGCCCCCCATCATCCCGCGCTGGGACCGAGGGTGGCGGTCCCTATGAGATGCAAATTTGGGGAGGATTCTGACCAATCAGAACGCAGCGCTCAGCTCTGGCCTCACCCCTCCCGAGGATCCCCTCTCCGATTGGGTGGAGCCGGGTTCCCCTAAACCAATAGGAGCGCAGAGTTCGGGAGGGGGTGGAGCCGCCCTGGTTTATGAGTGGGCGAGGGCAGCGCGGGCACGATCCGGGCGTGGGGAGAGGGCAGAGGGATGGGGCAGGGAGCGGGGCAGGGATGTGACACAGATGGGGCAGGGATGTGGCACAGATAGGGCTGGGATGGGGCAGGGATGTGGCACAGATTAGGCAGGGATGTGGCACAGATGGGGCAGGGATGTGGCACAGATAGGGCAGGGATGGGGCACAGATAGGGCTGGGATGGGGCAGGGATGTGGCACAGATTAGGCAGGGATGTGGCACAGATGGGGCAGGGATGGGGCACAGATAGGGCAGGGATGGGGCACAGATAGGGATGCGGATACGGATCAGGATCCGGATCCGGGCGGGGCCATGGGCAGGGCTCCTCCAGCTCGGCTGCCCCAGCCTGAGGAGCTGGAAAAGGACCCAGCTGGCAGCCTGGAGATGGCCACCCCACACTTGGCACCGCTAAGACTACCCATCGGCACCTCTGGGTCCTCTCTGCCACCGCTGGGAGTCATCGGGTGGCACCCAGCCCGGGCTGGGCGCCAGAGGCTCCCTCTGCTGGCAGCTGCCCCAGAACATGATGTTTTAATCCGGTTTTCTACAAAAACGGGGCTGAGGGATAAAGAAGGAGCAGCTCCGGCAGCGAGGGCTCTGCTGGGACATGGCACAGGGGGCTTGGGGTGCACTGCCTCCCATGGGTGCAGCAGCCCCAGGTCTGCGTGAGGTGGCACATTTGGGAGCTGCCCGCTGCCCATGGATGCTGCAGGACAAGGGAGCCACAGTGGGGACACCCAGGCGATGGTCCCTGTCCCCAAGCCCCCTGTGCCATGTCACAGCTGACCTCCCCCCGGGTGCCATCAGGATCTGATGCCCTGGTGCTCCTGTGTCTCCTCACAGCCGGTTTGTGGTGGAAGATGACGGTGCCAGTGCCCAACAGCACGGCGGTGTCGTGGGCACTGCCAGAGCCGGAGCTGGAGCCGGAGCGCTCACCCTGCCTGGTTGGCATCGTGCCCATCGTGTACTACAGCGTCCTGCTGGGGCTGGGGCTGCCAGGTGAGGGGGCTGGGGGGCTGGAAAGAAAAGTCCTCAGGATGGAGGGACTTTACCTGCTCCCCCCCAGGCCCAGGCCTGGCCCCGGTGCCCGGCTGTGCTGCCCGGCCCAGGGCAGGTGCCACACCACGGGGACAGATGGCATTTGCGTTGCTTGGGCTGGCACACGGAAGAGATTAATCAGCCCAGCAAATCCTCACGGCACTGGGATATTTATAGCTCCCCTCAGCTGCAGCCTGGGCAGCCCTGGGGTCCGGGGGCTGCAGGGGGGGCTGTGAACCCCCGGATCTCACCTCAACCAACGCTCCCCTCCCTGCAGCAAACATCCTGACCGCCGTGGCCCTGTCCCGCCTGGCCACCAGGACCAAGAAATCGTCCTACTGGTACCTGCTGGCCCTGACCACCTCCGACATCCTCACCCAGGTCTTCATCATCTTCGTGGGCTTCATCCTGCAGACGGCCATCCTGGCGCGGGCGGTGCCCAGCGCCTTCATCCACACCGTCACCGTGCTGGAGTTCACGGCCAACCACGCGTCCATCTGGGTCACCGTGCTGCTGACCGTGGACCGCTACGTGGCCCTGTGCCACCCTCTGCGCTACCGCGCCGTGTCCTACCCGCGCCGCACGCGCCGCATCATCGCCGCCGTCTTCGCCGCCGCGCTGGCCACCGGCGTCCCCTTCTACTGGTGGCTGGACATGTGGCGCGACGCCGACCCCCCCACGGCACTGGACACGGCGCTCAAGTGGCTGCACTGCGTCGCCATCTATTTCCTGCCCTGCAGCGTCTTCCTGGCCGCCAACTCCGCCATCGTCCGCAAGCTGCGGCGGCGGCGGCGCGCGGGGGGCGGCAAGGCCGCGGCGCTGCTGCTGGCCGTCACCGCCGCCTTCATCGTGCTCTGGGCTCCCCGCGCCGTCGTCACCATGTGCCACCTGTACGTGGCCTCGGTCAGGAGGGACTGGCGCGTGCACCTGGCCTTGGACGTGGCCAACATGGTGGCCATGCTCAACACCTCCCTCAACTTCTTCCTCTACTGCTTCGTCAGCCAGACCTTCCGCCGCGCGGTGGGCGAGGTGCTGCGGGGGCAGCCGCGGGCAGCCCCGCGCCGTGGCAGCGCCCACTGCCCACCCCTGGCCCTGGAACCGCTGAAACTGCTGGGCAGCACCGCGCTCTGAGCCAGGGCAGTGCCCGGCTGGCAGTGCCCACCCAGCCCCACGCATGGCACCGGGACCGGGGAGACCCCCACATCTTCCACGGAGCCAGGGTCACTGCTGCTGGGGGTGGCAGGAGGAGGGGATTGTGCCCAGACACTCTTTTGGGGATGCCGTGGTGCCTGCCTGGCAGCAGCAGCCCAGGGTGGGCAGCTCAGCCCTGCCCATGCTCAGCCCCTGGCACAACGCTGGAACTCATCCAGGGAACTGAACTCATCCAGGGAACTCATCCAGGGATCTCATCCAGGACATGCCCAGCTCAGTGGCACCGAAGGTCCTGGGGAGCCCCAGGGCTGCCCATGGTGAGGGGTGGAGGGCACAAATGAGCTCCTGTGAGCCCTGACAAGGACACGGTGCCCTCCCTTGGTGCCACTCCATAAACTGCCATGCTGAGACCAAAGCTCTGCCTGGGTCCGGCTCCCTAGGGCAGCTGGAATGGAGGCATCCTGCTGCAGCATCTCTGGCACGGGGTCCTTCTGCCCTGCCCACCCCGGTGCCCCTGCCCCGTGCCCAGGAGTGCTGGGGGAGCACCCACAAGGTGTCCTGGCTGTCCCCTGTGATGGGGTCTGCACACACGGTAAGGTCACAGCTCCCGGACCCCCCCATTAATCCACCTGGCTGCGGCCCCAGGGCAATGCCCCCCCTGCATCGGGCACACCCAGGGCTGCCCTCCCAGTGACACCAGTGCCAAACTGGTGTGACGCTGGAGGAGCGGCCGTGCCGGGCCAGCCTGTCCCCAGCAGCCGGCAGAGGGCAGGGATGGGACACTGCGGAGCTGGCACTGACGGGGCAGGCAGCTGGCACCCCCAGCTCCCCAAACCAGCCCCGCCGCCACCGTAATTCCCCGTAAGGTCCTTAACGTAATCCCCCAAAACCGGCCAGCATCCCGCCCGCATTCCCGAGACGGGGCAGGACAGAGCGGGGGTGCCCGGGGGGGATCGGGACCTCAGCTGGCTCCTGGCAGGGCACAGAGACCCCCCCAAACCCCAGCAGACCCCCTGCCCACCCCGAGCCCGGCTGTGCCCGCACTGGGGTGGGATGGGGCGCAGCCTTTGCCCCCAGAGTGTGGGGCTGACACCCCACGCACCCACCCTGCCCCCGGGTCATTCTCCGGGTTGGACAGACCCCTCCGGGGATGCCACCTCATGCCAGGCCGGATCCCTACGGGGGGACAGGGTTAAACCCGAGCCGGTGGCGCGGGAGGTACCTGGGAGGTTCTCGCTCCATTAATTCTGGCACGTGAGGAGAGCAGGAGCGGGAAGGGATTAGTTATTAACCCGAGCCGGGCAGGGGCTGAGGGGCCGCGGCCCGGGGGGCTCGGCTGCCTCGGGAACCCTCGGCGGGAGCTCCGGGATTGCCACGGGCTCCCCCGATCGCCGGCGGCCCCCCTGTGCCAACCGGTGCGTATTGACTTGGCAAAGGAGGTGGAAATGTGCTGACGGCGTCCGCCCGAGCGAGGGGCTCCGCTGGGAACGGCTCCGAGCCCCGGCCGGAGCGGCGGGAGGCTCCGGGAGGGCGGCGGGGACCCCCGGTCCGGCTCCTTGCCGAGGGGAGCCGGGACTCAGCCAGCCGTGCCACCGTGCCCGCCGTGCCAGCCGTGCCAGCCGTGCCAGCCGTGCCAGCCGCCCGTCCCTGCGGCTCCCGAGGAAAGGTAAGCCCGGAAAAAATGCGTGCTGATGTTTTCGGACAGAGCCTGGCCAGGCTCCAGGTGCGGTGCTGAGCGACAGCGCAGCCCCCCAGTGTGGCCCCCAGTTCTGGACTCAGGACCAGTTCTGCCCAGTTCTGCCCAGTTCTGCCCAGTTCCGCCCAGTTCCAGCACTGGCATCGCGGCTCCAAACCCACCCCAGCCAGGATCGGGCTCTGCCCGTGCCCGGAGGTCAGGGCCGGGCATCCCGAGGGTGGCACAGGGTGGGCATCACCCGCAGTGACCCCACAGCCTGGTGGGGATTTTCTGTGGGACCTGCCGGGAGCGGGCAACGGGGCTGGAAACGCGGGCAGGTCCCGGTGGGAACGGGAAGCAGAAAACGCCCCCAGGGGGTGGAACACGGGGGTCTCCGTGGGGAGGGGGCTGCAATCACCCCCCGTGGGGGCACGGGGGGTTCCCATGGGAAGGGGGCGAGGGAATCCCCCGCCAAGGACGGGGACGCAGCAGCGAGCGCTGGGGGCAGCCTCGGCGGGACGGGACGGGCGCCCGCCGGTGGCCCCTGCGGGGGTCACGGGGGTCTGTGCTGAGTCAGCAGCCGGGAAAGCCTCCGGCGGAAGGAAGCAGCCGGTGGAGAGGCCGGGCCGCGGGGTGGGGGCGGCAGGACGAGCGGCCTCCGCTCCCGGCTCCGCTCAGCCAGGGCTGAGCCTTTCCCGCAGAGCGAGCGCTGCCCGATCCGGGGGCCAAACCCGTGGGGAAACTGAGGCACGAGGGCCGCTGCAGAGCCCCCCCCGCCTGCCCTGCCCCGATCCCATCCCAAACACCGTCCCGGAGCCGAATGAGCCTCAGGAGGAGGGCGGGAGGGCGGCGGTGCCGCAGTCCGAGCCTGGACACGCTGTCCTGTCCCCGGGGGCTCCGGCGGGCGCCGGTCCTGCCGCCGGTTCCGGTGGGCGCCGGTCCTGCCGCGGGAGGCTCCGCTGCCCTTTCTGCCCGGATTGTTTCCATCCCGGCCCGGATCGGGGCAGGCCCCGCCGGAGGCACAGTGAACTTTCCTCCGCATCCTTCACCCTCTTGCTTCACCCTCCCGAAATAGCAGCTCCGGCCGGGAAACCTCTCCCAGGGCTGGCGGGGCCCCGGGGTGCCCCAAATCTCCCGGGGCTTTTCCCCATCCCCAGGGATGAATGGGGTCATTGTGGGGTGCCCATCCCAACTCCAGGGTGGCGACCACCCCCGGCGGGACAGGGACCACCAAACTCTGCCAGTGTCCGGGCTGGGGCTGCCCAGGTCCCCGGCCCTCTGCAGAAAGGGCTTTTCGGGGCTTTTCTGGGCTTTTCTGGGTCCTGCTGCCCTGCCAAGGGCTCCGGCTTTATCCATCAGCTGACATTCCTCCGGGAGGCCCCTCCAGGCCGGAGAATCCTTGCACGGACGGTGGGGCCGCCTGCGGAGCGCCACTCCCCGAGCCCACCGGGGCTGGGCGATCCCGGCTGGGTGACACAGACTCCGCTCTGCGTCCCCTGTCCCCCGAGGGTCCTTCCTGGGGAGCAGCGCTCGGCCGAGCCAGGCAGAGCCCCCCAGACCCATCACACCGATGGCAGAGCCCCCAGACCCATCACACCGATGGCAGAGCCCCTAAACCCATCACACCGATGGCTGAGCCCCCCAAACCCATCACACCGACGGCAGAGCCCCCCAGACCCATCACAGCGATGGCTGAGCCCCCAGACCCATCACACGCACGGCAGAGCCCCCAGACCCATCACACCCATGCCCAGGTGGGCTCCCCCCGTTCCGCGGGTTCTTTCCCCCTCCGTGCCCCGGTGCGGACCCCCGCCGGTGCGGCACCGCGGTGTCCCCGCCCGGTGCGGCGGGGCAGGTCCCGGCCGGCCCCAATCGCGCTCCCGGGGCTGAGCCGCACCTCGGGGAGGGGCCGGGCCGGGCCGGGCCGGGCAGGCGCACGGTGCGGCGGCACCGGGGCTGGCGGGGCTCGGCACGGGGGCAGCAGAGCGCCGGGCACCGGGGGCTGCGGCCGGTGAGCGGGGCAGGGTGCGGGGAGGGCGCTGCGGGACCGGGGGGCAGCGGCAACGCCGACGGGAAGGGACCGGGACCGGCACCGAGAGCCGCCCGCCCCCGCAGCTCCTCCGGCCGGGATTTGGAGGCGACTCCGGCGGAGTTTCGGGGCCAGGACCCGGCGGGAGCGCCGGGAAGCACCGGGGAGCACCGGAACGGTGCGGGATGGGTGTGCGGGAGGACCGGGCGGGGGGGACCGGCGGAGGGGCAGGGGAAGCGGGACGGGAGCGCGGCGGCGGCGGCGGCACCGGGCCGGGGGAGCGGGGGAAGCCCACGGGCGATGCGAGGGACCGGGCGGGGTTGCAGGAGGAGCAGAACTCGGGACGCGGGTGCAGCCCCCGGGGGCGCGGGGGAACCGGGCGGAGGGTGCGGGGAAACCGGGCTGGAGGGGGACGGGAAACCGGGCTGGGGAACGCGCTGGGAACCGGAGGCGGAGGAGCTGCTGGAACCCGCGGGCACGGGTACTCCGTCCCAGCGCCGTGCTGGGGGTCCCTGTTCCCCTCCGGGCCGGTTTGGGGTGCCCGGTTCGGGGTGACCCGCGGGGCACCGGGGGTCCCGGCCCCGGCACGTCCTTGCTGGGGTCTCCTCCCGGGTTCCTCCCCCAGCAGTGAGGCTGCGGCTTCCTCGCTGCCTCCTCTTCCCCGTGCCCACCGTGAGGTGGCAGGAATGGGGTGGCAATGGTGGGGACAGGGAGTGGGACACCTTGTCGTGCCGTGCCATGCTGTGCCGTGCTAGGCTGCGGCTGCCTACATGCCAGCAGGCTGGACATGCGACCTGCACTGGGCCGGTGCCCAAAGCCACGGGGAAGTGGGACGGAAGAAGTGGAAAGGGGAACGTGGTGGCACGCAGGGACAAGGCAAGGGGACAGCTCTGTCCCCCAGTATCCCCTCTGCCATCTGGGCTGGGACCACGTTTGGTGTTCCCGGGAAGCCATTGGGCACGGTGCTGCTCCTGACACTGGAGGAAGGGATCAGGAGAATTCCCACAGAATTCCCATGCTGGGAGGGATCATATGGGGCACAGAGGGGCTGAGCCTCTCCTCAGCTGCCACCAACCTCCAGGCAAGGAGCCAGTGTGGCTGCCTGGTCCCATCTGGAGCTCCGTGACCATGTTGGCTGAGGTCAGCTGCGCCAGCAGGGCAGAGCTCCCCAGGACCCCACTGCTCACCATGGGACATCCAATGGGGACCACGGGCAGGGATGCTCTGGCTGGCAGCTGATCCCCATCCCCAGCCCCATCCCCTGTGCCCTGATCCCGCTGTGTCCCACAGGGTCCCTGGATGCCACGGAGCAGGATGGGCACCACGGCCGTGCTGCTGGCCCTGCTCCCCACGGCCACCGCTCAGCCCACGGCGCCCCCGGGCTGCGGCCGCGACCTCTCCTCCCTCTACTACAACCTCTGTGACCTCTCTGCGGGCTGGGGCATCGGCGTGGAAGCGGTGGCCAGCCTGGGCGTGGTGACCACCTTCGTGCTCACCATCGTGCTGGTGGCCAGCCTGCCCTTCGTGCAGGACCACCAGAAGAAGAGCCTGGTGGCCACGCAGGTCTTCTTCCTTCTGGGCACCTTCGGCCTCTTCTGCCTGACCTTCGACTTCATCGTGGGGCCGGATTTCTCCACCTGCGCCTCGCGCCGCTTCCTCTTCGGCGTCCTCTTCGCCATCTGCTTCTCCTGCCTGCTGGCGCACGCCGTGGCCCTCAACTTCCTGGCGCGGCGCAACCGAGCCCCGCGGGGCTGGGTGACGCTGGCGGCCGCCGTGTCCCTGGCCTCGGTCGAGGTCATCATCAACGCTGAGTGGCTCCTCATCACGGTGGCGCGGCACGAGGGCGGCCCCGCGGATCCCTGCCAGCTGGCGGGCGCCGACTTCGTCATGGCGCTCATCTACGTCATGGCCCTGCTGGCGGCCGCCTTCGGCGCCGCCTGGCCCGCGCTCTGCGGCCGCTACGGCCGCTGGCGCAAGCACGGCGCCTTCATCCTGGCCACCACCGGCCTGTCTGCGGCCATCTGGGTGGCGTGGACCGTCATGTACCTGTACGGGAACCGGCGCGCCGGCCGCGCGCCCGGCTGGGACGACCCCACGCTGGCCATCGCGCTGGTGTGCAACGCCGCCGCCTTCCTGCTGCTCTACGCCGTCCCCGAGGTGACGCACGTGACGCGGCGCAGCCCCGAGCAGCCCTTCGAGGACGACGGCTACCCCACGCGGGGGGTGGGCTACGAGACCATCCTCAAGGAGCACAAGTCGCAGAGCATGTTCGTGGAGAACAAGGCCTTCTCCATGGATGAGCCGTCCTTTGGTAGGTGCCAGGGCTTGCCAGGGACACTCTCACCCCGTGGCAGGGCGGGCACCATCCTGCTGGGGACCCGGGGATGTCCCCACCGGGGATGGCATTGGACGGTGGGTGACGAGACGTCTGGCAGTGACCTGCCCGGCGCTGGCGCCTGCTGCTGTTGTGGCTCCCCAGAACTGGCCGGGCTGGGTGTACCAGTTTGGGCTGAGCCCAGCAGCCACAGGGAGCTCCTTCCTTCCCTCCCTCCCTCCCCGGCATGGGGTGCCCGCGGCTCCTGCCCCTCCACCCCGGGCCCACGAGACCCTGCAATAACACGGGGTGGTGACAGTTCCAGTGGGGACCGTGGGTGGGTGTGCCAGGTGTCTGCTCCCCACGGGGGAGGGAGGGTCCCCCTGAGCAGCACCTGCACCCGAGAGACCCTGCAATAACAAGCCATGGGCAGGCAGCAGCGATGCCACCCCTGGGGACAGGAGTGTCCCGCGGGAAAGGCAGGCAGCTGCTGAGTCAGCTCGTTAAACCTGCTAACGAGGTTCGGGGAGCCCCAGTGGGGTGGCACTGGCTCCATGGTGACTGTCCCCATGTCTCAGCAGCCAAGAAGCCGGTGTCCCCATACAGTGGCTACAATGGGCAGCTGCTGACCAGCGTCTACCAGCCCACCGAGATGGCTCTGATGCACAAGGGGATGGTGAGTGTGACACCAGGGGTGGCCACATCCTGCCAGGAACGACAGGAATGGGGGACAGGGTGTGGGTGTCCCTGTCACCCCTGTGTCCCAATGGCTGCTCTAACGGGGTGGGGACCTTCCAAGCCTTCCCGTGGGGTTGGGGTGTTCCCGGTGTTGTGACCTGCCAGCCCCGTGTCTGTCCCTCAGAGTGAAGGTCCCTACGATGTGATCCTGCCCCGTGCCTCCACCAGCCCCATGCCCGGCAGTGCCAGCTCCACGCTCCGGGCCGAGGACGCGTTCGCGGCGCAGGCGCGGCACTGCAGCATCCCGAGGGACACCCGCGGCTGCCAGGTGGGTGAACGGCGGCTGCAGCGGGGGCAAAGTCCGGCCCTGCCATGGTGAGAGGGCTGCCCGGCACCCAGAGCCCCCCCCGGTGGGTCAGGGTACACCTCCGTGGTCCTGGTGCCACCCTGTCCTGGTGCCACCCCGCTGTACCCACAGGTGCAGTCCCCGTACAGCAGGAACCGCTGGTGAAGCCCCCGTGAGCAGCTCCCGCGGCGCTGGCACAACCAAGGGCTTGCCCAGCCCCATCCCACCCTGACTGACGTGTGAATGCCACCCCGTGAGATGTGAATGCCACCCCGTGAGGCGTGAATGCCACCCCGGCTGGCAGCCAGAGCCGATTCCTGCCCGTGGGACGCCTGGACACGGCCCCAGAGCCAGCGCTCCCACCTGCCCGTCCATCCCACCTGGCCATGGACCCCCCATCCCCGCCTCAAGGACTGGCTCCCGTGAGGACACCCCCGGCTGTCACCTTTGTGATGCACAGACCCCTCTGGCACCCCCAGGCCATGGACCCTCCAAAGCTGGGGAGCCCGTGGGACCCCGCTCAGGGCACCCCCAGCGCCCTGGCCCTGCACTGACCCCGAGCTGAGCTGGCCCCATCCCACCGCAGGGCACAAGGGGACACCAAGCTGTCCCCACTCCGTGCCTCTGTTTCCCCGTTGCTGGGGAGGGGGATCAGTGCCTTGCTGGGGCTGGGGACCAACCCCCCCCAGCTCTGGCCGCCTTCTCGGTGCCTTTCCCCCCTGCAGGGAGTGGGGAGGGAGCTGGGCCCCTCGCCCTCCCTGTGGCTTTCTCTGCCAAGTTTCCTTTTCATGTTTTTCAGGTCGCCCCAATAAAGGTGGTTTTTCCTATGATGCTGTCACAGGATGCTGGGTGGGGGTCCCGGGTGTTCCCCACCCCAGGGGCTGCTCAGGTGCCCCCATTCAGGGGAGGGACAGGGAGCACGGGGGGCTCCGGGCAGGGCCCTGGGTACCCCCATGGCCCAGGCGGGGCCGGGATGCCGTGGGCAGATGGGCTGCCGGGCAGGAGGTGGCGCGGCACGGAGGACGTGCCAAGGTCGCCGTGGTTTCCCGCTCGGATCGCCTTCCCCTCCAGAGCCATTCCTGCTCCTCCGGGCAGGAAGCCTGCGGGCAGCAGTGCCATGAATTATTCAGGGCTGGAACGGCTCGGTGGGGGCAGCGGGTGCCCGGCTCTCCTTGAGCCGGAGCCGGGCTGGCGGCGCCGGGGCCGCCGGTGGGCGCGGGTGCCCTGCACGGTGTCCGCACAGGGGACACGCAGCGGGAGGGTGGCACTCGCCTTTAGCTGGCACCAACCCACGCTCCCGGCTGCGGGGACACGGTGTTGGCACGGGATGTGGCCGTGCCCCCCGCGCTGCGCTGCGTCAGCCGTGTTTATCTGGCACCTGTGTTTACCTGGCGCCGAGAGGCAGCGGGGACATTGCCCAGCAGCACCAGGCACTCGCTGTCACCAGGGCCACTGTCACCACTGCACACACACGCTGCGCTCCCGCCGCCCGCGGGCACCGCACGGCACTGCGCAGAGTCACCCCCAAGGGCGCCGCCACCTTCGCGGGGACAGCAAAGCCACCCGGCAAACAGCGTGCAGGGACCGTGCTCGGGGGTGCCAGGGGACAGCGCAGCAGCCCCGCTGCCGTGCCCAGCCCCTCCGGAAGCGCGGATCCCACCGGCCCCGCCAGCGCCGGCCGCAGCGCGGGGCGGCCCCGCTCCAACAGGGAGCGCTTTGTGCGCCGGGGCCGCGAACAGCGCAGCCTTTGTCCGCCCAGGTGAGGCTGCGCCGCGCCGGGAGCGGCCCCGGAGCCCGCCCGGAGCCGGGGGCTGCCCGCGGGGCCGTGGCAGGTGGCACCGGGGACGTGGCAGCGCACCTGGCACCGGGGTCACCGCGACCGCACGGGCAGGGATGCCAAGGGCAGGGCTGTGTGTGGCTGCAGCCCCGGGGCTCGAGCAGGGTCACCGATAGTGACAATAAAGGCAAGTGACAGCATGCATGGCAGTCCTGTGGTGTGCTCCATGTCCCCAGCACTGAACCAGGAACTGGGGTCTCCTCACGGCTGAGGAACGAGGCTCCTGCCCCACCAGAGCCCTGCCAGGGCCAGCCCGTGGGGACAGTGACACGCCTGGCACTGCCATCTGCCAGCAGAGCAGTGTCCCTCAGGAACCCCCCAGGAACCCCAGGAACCCTTCAGAAACCCCAGGAACCCCTCAGGAACCCCTCAGGAACCCCCCAGGAACCCCTCAGGAACCCCCCAGGAACCCCTCAGGAACCGCAGAAACGCCTCAGGAACCCCAGAAACCCCTCAGGAACCCCAGAAACCCCTCAGGAACCCCTGAGGAACCGCAGAAACCCCTCAGGAACCCCAGAAACCCCTCAGGAACCCCCCAGGAACCACTCAGGAACCCCTGAGGAACCGCAGAAACCCCTCAGGAACCCCAGAAACCCCTCAGGAACCCCCCAGGAACCACTCAGGAACCCCTGAGGAACGGGAGCACAGACACGCTCACACCACCGGCTCCTTTTACTCCAAGCAAGTCCCTGGCCCAGCAGGGACCCAGAGCAGTGCAGTGAGGGGCTGTGGGGCTCAGCAGTGACACGGGACAGCAGGACAATGTTCCCCTGGAGTGCCAGGGGCTCAGCCCGGCCCGGCCCGGGCGCGCTCCCGCTCCCTCTCCAGCTGTTTGCGCCTCTGGATGTCGCGGTAGGCGCGGATGACGCGGGCCCGCTCCTCCTCCAGGATGCGCCGGCGAGCCATGGACACAACCGGGGACACCGGGGACGCCTGGCTGTGACCCAGGCGGGGCGTCAGGAGCAGCTGCTTCCGTCCAGCCTGCAGGCACAGGTGGCACAGCTCAGGGTGAAGGGTGAGACACCGTGATTGAGCTCCAAGGAGGCATCACCGGCTCGCTGAGGCCACCACTGCCCTCCCAGGTACCCAAGGGTGGGTGGCACTGTCCCCAGAGCTCACCTGCTCGGCAGGACCCCGTCCCCTGGGCCGGGAGGTGATGGTGGGGGGCTGTGTCACCACCTCTCCGAAGGGCACCGTGTCTGCAAGGGAATGGGGGTCAGTGGGGGACCCTCGGGGTGCCCAGCCCAGCTCCCCCTGGTGCTGCCCCCGGGGCTGGGGTCACTTCAGCCCCTCCACTCCGTTCTCACCTTGCATCAGGCTCTTCTCCAGCATGGCCTCCTTCTTCTCCTCCTTCTTCTTCCGAGCTTTTTCCAGCTTCCTTTTCTGAAACCTGAAGAGCCACATTACAGCTGGGGCTCAGGGGTGGACAGGGAGCAAGCAGTGACTCCCCACCCCACGGGAGCCCCCAGATCCCACAGCTTTCCCCCCAGGAGAGTGAAGCAGGCTCGTGGCTCTGATCCCAGAGATCCGTCCCCATGGAAAGGGCACCCACTGCCCCCGACCTGCACCCCCAGACCTGGGCAAGGGGACATGCCACTGGCACGGGCTGGCCCCATCCAGCCCCCAGGGCCTTGCTCTCACTCTTTTTTCCTTCTGGACTTCTCTGGAGCCGTGCCCTCCTTCTCAGGCTCCCTCTGGATCTGGTTCTCGGCGAGGAAGAGCATGTGCTGCACCTCGTGCTGCATGCGGCAGATGTAGGAGCGCTCCGACTCCCCCCTGCCCCTCCTGAACCTGGGCACGGGGATGTCCCCCGGGGCCCTGGGGCCCTGGCACTGCTGCTGCTGCTGCTGCTTCTTCTCTAGGAGAGACGGGTGACATTTCTGCAGCGGTGACACCACGGGGTCCCTCCAGCCGGCACAGCGCGGGTGGGACGTCACCAGAGGGAGGGGGATGTCCCATGGCAGGATCCAGCCGTGCTGTGAGCTCCCGGGCCAGCCCCTGGGCCACCTGCCGGGGCCACCAGCGTGTCCCACCTGCCACCTGCCTCTTCCCGGACTCCGGGCGCTTCAGGGCCTCGCGGCTGCGCATCAGCTCCCGCAGGCGGAACGGGATCTCCTGCTCGTCGGGGTGCTTGGGCTTCATGTTGTCCTTCTTCTCCTTCCTGGGGAAACGAGCACAGGGAGAGGGCGCCAGGGAAACACCGGGACCTGGAGGCTGGGACACCGGGACCCAGGCACCGGGACACCGGGACCCAGGCACCGGGACACCGGGACCCAGGCACGGAAGGATGCTGGGATTTGAGCACCGTGGCAAACTGACGCTCAGGCATGGCTGGACACCGGGACCCGGGCACGGCAGAAATCAGGGCGCAGACACCGAGAACGGGACCCCGCCAGACCCACCCGAGACCCCGCGTGGGTGCAGCTCCCAAACGGGGAGCGATCCCGACTGGATCCCGCGGGCACTGACCTGCTGCGCAGCGGCACGGCCGGTCCATGCTCCGATCTCGGTCCCGCTTTCTGTCCCGGTCCCGCTTTCCGTCCCTGTCCTGGTCCCGGTCCCGCTTTTTGTCCCTTTCCTGCTCCCGGTCCCGCTTTCTGTCCCTTTCCTGCTCCCGGTCCCGGTCTCTGTCCCTGTTTCGGTCCCGGTCCCGGTCTCTGTCCCTGTTTCGGTCCCGATCCCAGTTTCTGTCGCGGTCCCCGGCCCGGTTTCTGTCCCTGTCCCGGTCCCGGTCCCCGGGCCATGGTTCCGCCGCTCCTCACGTGCCCGCTCCGCCGGCACTTCCGGCTATATAGCTCCGCCCCCTGCTGCTTATTGGTCATATTTCCCGGCCGCTCCCGCCCCTCTGAGCTCACCGGGCTGCTATTTGCTGCGAGGGCTGTCACTCGGAGCGGGGGCGGGGCCAAGGGCTGAGGCCGGATGCTGCTGCGGGGCCTGGCAGGGGCGCGCTGGGGGGTGAGCGGGGACAGGAGGGGATAACCGGGGACAACGGGGGACAACGGGGGGACAACGGGGGCCTGGGCATGGAGAGACACGGGGGAGGCCTCGGGAGGGGCCAGGAGGTGCTGGGCGTGAGGTGTGAGTGAGCACGGGGGTGGTACTGGGATGTCATGGGGGGTGCTGGGGATGGGGGGGGACAAGAGGGGCTTGGGGAGATGAGGGGACAAGGGGGGCTTGGGGGATATGGGGGAGATGAGGGGACAAGGGGAGAAAAGGGGATTGAGGGGAGTGGGGGGAACAAGGAGGGGATGGGCATGGGGCACAGGGGGGTGCAGGGAATGGGGTGGGGTCAGGAATTTGGGGTGTTGGGAGTGGGATGTGTCAGTGGTGATAGTGGGGGTACACTGGGAGCACGGAATGGGGTGTGAGACAGGAATATGGGGTGTTGGAAGAGGGATATGGAGATGCTGGGGCTGGGGGTACACTGGGAGCGGGGAATGGGTTTTGGAGCAGGATTTGGGGGTTTTGGAGGGATATATGGAGGTGCTGACAATGGGGGTACACTGGGAGCGGGGAATGGGTTTTGGAGCAGGATTTGGGGGTTTTGGAGGGGGATATGGAAGTGCTGACAATGGGGGTACACTGGCAGCAGGAATTGGGGGTTTTGAAGGGGGGTATGGAGGTGCTGACAATGGGGGTACACTGAGAGCAGGGTGTTCCTGTGGCTGAGCTGGCGGTGCACCAGCCCCGCTGTGCCCCCTCAGACTGGCCCCATCACGGGGATCTCTGTTCCCTGCAGCCCCCAAAGAGCCCCAGGGGCACCCCAGGCCCCCACCCCGCCACCTCCTGCAGTTCGGACGCCACAGCAGGGCCTGGGGGCACCTCGGACACCCCGGGAAGGGACAGCAGGACAGCCACCCCTGATGGCGACAGTGGGGACCCTCGTGCAGCCCCCCCGGTGCCCCCCCTGCCCACGCACTGCTGCGGCACCGGCTGCCCCAACTGTGTCTGGGTGGGCTACGTGGAGCAGCTGCTGGAGCTGCACCGGGACGGCGGAGCCCAGGCCCTGGCGGCCGTGGAGCAGCACGTGGAGGACGAGAACATCAAAATGATCCTCAGGATGGAGATCAGGCTGCGTGCCAGGAAGGAATGAGCCTCCCCAGATGGGTGGGGGACACCCCTGGGGGGACAGGATCCATGCCTGGGTGGTTTGGGGTGGTTGTTGTGTGCTGAGTGTGCCATCCCGGCGGTGTCACTCGAGGTTGGGTCACCTCCTGCCTCCCAGGGAGCCGTCCTTGGGGACAGGTGGTGACTCAGGGCTGTCCTGAGCCCCGGATTTCCCGGGAGCTGGATGCTGTGCCCTCCCCAGCGTGGCAAATCCCTGCCAAGGGCAGGCTGGGCAGCCCTCCTCCTCCTCCTCCTGTGATCCCAGCTGGAATTTAAGCACCTTGGGGGGATTTTCAGCACCTTGGCCATGCCCTGGTGGTGGGGAGGGCCGGGGGGGCTGGGCCAGACCCTCCCCAGTGACACCACAAAGCCTCTTAGGGGCCTCTCCGTGGGGGCAGCGTGTGGCACCGAGCACGTGGGGAGCTGCAGCCTCCCGTCAGGGGCACTGTCCCTGTCCCTGGTGCCACATCCTGCTGGGCTGCTTTGCAAGGTGCCTTTTCTGCCTCCCAGAAACTTGTCCCAACCCCCCTCCTCAATCCTGGGGGACTCACTGCCATTGAGACCCACCCAGACCCCCCCCACGTCATCCCAGGACAAGGTCCCCAAGAAGCCACCCAGCCCTGAGTGTCACTCACTAATGAACCCAAATTAACAGCCAGGCTCTGCTCTCTGCCAGGGAAGTAGGTGCTTCTCCATGGAAAACACTCCTGGATTTCTTTAATCCTATTTGTTGGAACCCAACTAATTGCAATTAGTGGCGGGGGCTGAAGTTCAATTAAAGTGTGCCGAGATTAGTCTGTTTTTAATTGCTTTAGTGCTGGATTAGGGAAGCTTTGGAGCAACACCAGCCGTGGGCAGGGGCTGCTGGACCCACCAGGCTGGGCTGGAGCCTGGAATGGGGGTCCCATGGCTCCCTGTGGGATCAGAGGACACTGGGGGTCTTTGGGAATGGGATCCCCCCACGTGGGATCTGCTGCCCACGGGCACGGGCAGGGCTAATCCTGACCCCTCCTCCCCCCAGAGCAGGGGAAGGACACCCCAGGATTACCCCTGGGGAAGGCAGGGAGGTAAATAATCCTATTACCCCCGGGCAGGATAAATCTCCCTCCCCGAAAAGCCCCCCAGAGCATCTCCAGGCCGGAGGGAGCCGGGCTGGGCGGAGGGAGCAGCTCTGGAGCCGGGACCGCGGCACTCTGTGAGTCAGGGGAGGGGACAGGGGGGTCTTTGCTCTCCAGGAACATCTCCCGGGCTGGGATCCTTGTTCCCAGAGCCGTGCCCAGCTCTGCAGCAGGGCCAAATCCCTCACACCAATCACAGAGCGGAGCTTGTGCCCTCAAATTCCTATTCCTGGTGCCATGGGCCATTCCCTGCTCCCTCTTCCCAGCCTGGGGTACCCCACACCGACCTGGGCGAGCCATGGAGGGTCCTGGCAGTGCCCCGAGGGGTGCCCAGGTGTCACTGGGGTGGGGACAGGGCAGGGAGGAGCAGCAGCAGCCCTGGTGGCCCTGGGGGTGCCCTTCCCTGCCTTTGGGGTTCACGCTGAGCTGGGCTCCCCCAGCCTTGTGGGGAGGGGGCTCTGCAGAGCCCGGCAGGGGCTGGGTGGGAGGAGAAGCTGGTGGCCCCGTTTCCCTCCAGCGGGTGCCAGGAGCCGTCCCGTGCCAGGGAACGCTGTGAGCCGTGGGGAGCACCGTGAGCCCCAGGGAGCACCCTCAGCCCCCAGGGAGCACCGTGAGCTGTGGAGAACATTGTGAGCTCCAGGGAACATCGTGAGCTCCCAGGAACGCTGTGATCTCCAGGGGAGCACCATCAGCCCTGGGGAACGCTGTGAGTTCTGGGGAACACCGTGAGTTCCGGGAAGCACCGTAAGCCCCAGGGAGCACCGTGAGCTCCCAGGAACACCCGTGAGTTCCCAGGAACCCTGTGAGCTCCAGGGAGCACCGTTAGCCCCAGGGAACTCTGTGAGTTCTGGGGAACACCGTGTGTTCCAGGGAGCACCGTGAGCCCAGGGGAACACCGTGGGTTCCAGGGAACACCGTGAGCTCCAAGGAACGCCGTGAGCCCCAGGGAACACCTGTGAGCCCCAGGGAACACCTGTGAGCCCAGGGGAACGCTGTGAGCTCCAGGGAACACCGTGAGCTCCGGGGCTACCAGCCATGAGCCTGGAGCCCCCCAAGCTGGAGGTCAAGTCGGCCACCAGGGTGAGCGGGGGCCCCGCCACCCCCCGCAAGGGACCCCCCAAGTTCAAGCAGAGGCAGACGAGGCAGTTCAAGAGCAAACCCCCCAAAAAGGGGGTGCAGGGGTGAGTGGGGAACAGCTCTGGGGTGGGAGGGGCCCTGCATGGGGTCAGGCCAGACAATTCCTCTTTCCTTGCAGGTTTGGTGATGACATCCCCGGCATGGAGGGGTTGGGAACAGGTATGGGAATGCCACCCCTTTGGTGGGGAGGGCAGGGCCTGGGGGGGTCACACCACCACAAGCTCTGTCCTCTCTCTCCTCAGACATCACTGTCATCTGTCCCTGGGAAGCCTTCAGCCACCTGGAGCTGCACGAGCTGGCTCAGTACGGAATCATTTAGGATTTGGGCAGGCTCACCGGCCCTGTAGTGCTGTGTAGATCAAGGCCCCCCCTACCCATGCTGGGGACGGGGGGCTCAGCTTGGAAAAATGCTCATTAAACCCTAACGAGTACAGGAGTCAGTGTTGTGGGCTGGGGAGGAGGGAGAGCAGCTCTGCAGGGCCTGGGATGGGGTGGGCAGGACAGAGATGGGGTCAGGATTCTGACAAGGTTTATTTGGGGCTGGACCAGCACCTCAGACATCCCAAAAGATGCAGACCCGCAGCAGCAGCACCAATGGCAGCACAGACAGGACACAGATGGGTTCAGGACTCTGACAATGTTTATTTAGGCCCAAATCAGGCAATCCCCACAGTGCCCTCACTGCCACACCCGAGCACCCTCAGTGCCATGAGCACTCCCACAGCCTCCAGCAGCAGCAGCAGAGCCCCAGGGCCTGGGGTGGGATGGGCAGGACACAGACACGTAGAGCATTTTTTTACAAGGTTTATTTAGGCCCAAACCAGACAAAATCCTCAGTGCCACACCCTCCAGGCCGTGACATCCTGGAGCACCCTCAGGGCCATGAGCGCTCCCACAGCCTCCAGCAGCAGCAGGGTGACAGGACACAGATGTGTTCAGGATTTGGACAATGTTTATTTAGGCCCAAACCAGACAATCCTCACTGCCACACCCTCCCAGCCGTGACATCCCTGAGCACCCTCAGGGCCATGAGCGCTCCCACAGCCTCCAGCAGCAGCAGGGTGACAGGACACAGATGTGTTCAGGATTTGGACAATGTTTATTTAGGCCCAAACCAGACAATCCTCACTGCCACACCCTCCCAGCCGTGACATCCCTGAGCACCCTCAGGGCCATGAGCGCTCCCACAGCCTCCAGCAGCAGCAGGGTGACGGCCCCGGCAGCGATGGCCCCGGCCTGGCCCCGCAGCCCCGCGGCCATGGCGGCCCCGCAGCCCTCGGTGTGCAGCAGGGCCGCGGCCGCCATGGGGCCCAGCGCCAGCGCCCCAAACCCACACTGGGCGTTGGGCACGGAGCCGCCCTGCAGGGGCTCCCGGCAGCAGGAGGCTGGCACACCGCAGGCCTGCACGCCCGGGGAGCTGCAGTTGAAGTACCTGGGGGGGGACACGGAGATTCGGGTCATACAGGTTCAGGGGATGGGGTGTCCCACATCCCCCAGCCATGGAACTGGACACTAAGTGTGGGTTCCAGCTCTGCCCTCTCTTTTCTGGGCCGTTCTGGGGATCCCACCACCCTAAACATGAGTCCTCAGCATAGACCCCACAAGGAATTGGGGGTTTTCAGCCCCGGAGTGAGGATGGGGTCCCACAAAGGAGATTCTCAGCCCCATGATAGGCATGGGGTCCCACACCAAACAGGGTTTTCTGCCCCGTGGAGGACATGGGGTCCCACAAAAGAGGTTTTCAGCCCCAGGGTGGAGATGGGGTTCCACAAAGGAGATTCCCATGGGGTGCCACACCAAACAGGGTTTTCAGCCCGAGAGTGGGCATGGGCTCCCCCACTCCCCCCAGCCCCGACTCACAGGTTGCTCTCCCAGTCATGGTAGGACTCGAGGCCGCAGCACTGCAGGCTCCGCTGCACCTCATCCACCAGGAACTGCAGGTCGGGATCCTCCTGGTAGCGTAGGAGGCAGAGCAGCAGCAGGTCCCGCAGTGCATCCCGCAGCCGCCGCCGCAGCAGCAGCAGCAGGAGCCCCCCCAGCAGCTCCAGCCCCCCGAAAACCAGCAGGGCGCCCAGGAAGAAGCGCAGCAGGCAGGGGCTGGCTCGCAGGGCGCCCAGGCAGCCGGCCAGGGACACGGCGCTGGCCCCCAGCCCCGCCACCACGAACAGCAGCATGGGGTCCGAGCCCAGGGGCGCCCCACGATCCCCCCCGAGCAAGGAGCTCTTGGTCAGCAGCCCCCAGACCCCCACAGCAAGGGTCAGCAGCCCCAGCAGGAGGAAGAGGAGGTTCCAGAGGAAGGCCAGGTAGCGCACACAGCGGCTGAAGGGGCTGGGTTTGGGGGAGTCAGGGTACCACACCCCGGGGTCCTGCTCGGCCGTATCATCATCATCTTCATCAAGGGAGGAGTAGGGCAGCTCCACCAGCCTGGATCCCTGCACAGACAGAGGAGCCACTCACAGCCCCCCAGAAATGTGAGCACGTCCCACAGCCAGACACTGTCACGGGCTCCTGGAGCCATCCCACACCGCCCTGCTTAGCCCCAAACCCACCCCTGCTCATCACGGGGGGCTGCAGGAGAGCACCCCAAAGACGCTGACTCTAAGGGACCCCCAGATCTATCCCCCTATGGAGACCCCCATGGATGCAGCACCCTGCTACCCAGGGCTGGGGGTACGTGGGGTACTCGGGTAAGGGGTGCCAGGGTTACCTGGGGCAGCAGTCGGGTGCCCTCCCCGTGGGGCTGGAACAAGCGAACTCTGCTCAGCGCCATCACCGCTACCTCGTGCCCGGACCCGTCACACTCCCATCATGTGAGGGGCTGCGGGCTGGCTTAAATGGGGCTCTGTGTGCCGCCCCACAGCTGGACACGATCCCCCCACCCTCCCACGGCCACAGCTGGCCCCGATCGCCCCCTGCCCCACAGCTGTGCCCCATCCCTCCCTCCAACACCGGGGGCCCCTCCGAGGCCACCGGGGGCGCTGCTTGCGTGCGGAACTAAAAAGCGAGCACTGCGGCGGGAGGGGACACTTATATCTGTAGCACCGAGGCAGCATGGGGGACCATTATGTCTGTAACACCGAGGCAGCACGGGGGGACGGCTGGTGGTGACGCCGGGATAGGAACCTTGGTGCGGCGGAACGCGGGCGCGGGGCGCGGGGCCGGGGGGGGGGCAGGCGCGAGGGCGGGCCGGTCCCGGGAGGCGGCGGGCCGGGCCGGGCCGGGAGGAGCCGGGCAGGGCCGGGCCGGGCCGGGCAGGGCCGGGACCAGCGCAGCGGGACGGGCCGCACCGGGCCGTGTCTGTGCGCCGCGGCGAGCCCCGGGCCCGCGGGCAGCGCCATGGCCGAGACGATTGTGAGTGCGGCCGGGGGAGGGGCGATGAGGCAGCAGATTCCTGTGGGGCCGGGACGGGGCACCGGGACGGGGGCCGGCGGCGGGGCCGGTGGTGTCCGGGCCGGGCAGCCCCCGAGCGGCGGCGCGGGCGGATCCCCCGTGGATTTCCCGGCGGGGGTCGGGGCCGTGAGCCCGCGGTGCCGCTGGGCTCGGGGCGGGGGCTCGGGGCTGCTCGCTCCGGTGAACGGCTCCCGGCGCCTCCCGGCGGGCTGTGCCCCGGAGGGAAGCCGGGAGAGTGGGAAGGGCTCCTGCGGGGTGACGGCGGGACACGGGCAGCTCGCCGTGCCCCCTCCCGTGCCTGCCCCGTGTCTGTGTCCCCTCCCCGCTCACGCCGTGCCCGTGTCCCCGTGTCCCGGTGTCGTGTCCCCGTGTCACACAGCCGCGGTTGAGCGTCCCCGTCAGACCCGCTCGAGTCCCAGCGCTGCCCCTGAGCGCTCCGGGGACACCGAGGTTCACATTTGTCCCTGTCCCCGAGGGTTCCCCTCCCCGTTCCCCCCGCCAGGAGCTCCGGTTTCCCGGGGGCCGCCGGAGTCTCTCCCCCCTCCCCATTCCCGGGGCTCGGGCGCACCAGTGCAGTGCCCGGTAACACCAGTTGGGCCGGTGCCTGTGTGAGTAACTCCCCTTGGAAGGTCTGGCGCGGCCTCCTGAAGGTCTCATTCCCCTCTGAGGTCAGAGCTGTGGCCAGAGATGTTTTCCTTGCAGCCGGCTGGTGCCAGGAGCGTTGGAATGATTCCCCCCCTGCTCGCAGACATCACCCAGTGCTGCCCTAGAACTGCTCCCCTGTGTGATTCCAGGCCTGTGGAAGAGGGGGGAGGAGGGAGGAGCGGGGAGCATCAGTCTGGGGGCTCAGGCTGGGTCTGTCCCCCTCCCTGACCCTCTGCTCCCTCATTCCCAGATTATCCGTGTGCAGTCGCCGGAGGGAGTGAAGAGAATCACGGCCACCAAGAGAGAAACGGTGGGGACGTTCCTCAAAAAGGTACCCAGGGTGCCCAGAGCCTTCCCAAGGAGTGGGGCAGGGCTCCCCTGGCTCTGTCCTGTGGGAGATCTGTGTTTAACCCCTGTGACAGCAGTGAGGAGCAGCATTCCGTGTGGAAAACCACACCTGGATTGGTGCAGCTTGTGTTGTTCCAGAGGGAAAATAGAAATTTAAAGAAAAAAACTCCTTCAGCTTCTCCACTGGGGCTTCCTGGGGTGGGAACTTTCCTGGGAAGGGGTTCTCCCAAAGAAGTGGCAGCTGGGAAGCAGAAGGGGAGCTGTGGGATGGCCAAACCTGCAGCTCCAGGCGTGTTCCAGGCTGCTGGATTTGAGTTTGGGCTGTTGTTTGGGTGTGCTGTGTGTGCTCCTGGTTCTCCAGGGTGGGTTTGGAGGGAGCAGGGCAGGGATGGAGTGAGATCCCAGGAGCTCCTGGGGATGGCAGGGTAAGGATGGAGTGAGATCCCAGGAGCCCTGGGAAGGGCAGGGTAAGGATGGAGTGAGATCCCAGGAGCTTCTGGGGATGGCAGGGTAAGGATGGAGTGAGATCCCAGGAGCTCCTGGGGAGAGCAGGATAAGGATGGAGTGAGATCCCAGGAGCCCTGGGAAGGGCAGGGTAAGGATGGAGTGAGATCCCAGGAGCCCTGGGAAGGGCAGGGTAAGGATGGAGTGAGATCCCAGGAGCCCCTGGGGAGAGCAGGGTAAGGATGGAGTGAGATCCCAGGAGCCCCTGGGGAGAGCAGGGTAAGGATGGAGTGAGATCCCAGGAGCCCCTGGGGAGAGCAGGGTAAGGATGGAGTGAGATCCCAGGAGCCCTGGGAAGGGCAGGGTAAGGATGGAGTGAGATCCCAGGAGCCCCTGGGGAGAGCAGGGTAAGCATGGAGTGAGATCCCAGGAGCCCCTGGGGAGAGCAGGGTAAGCATGGAGTGAGATCCCAGGAGCTCCTGGGGAGAGGAGCACGCTCCGGAGATGGGGCTGGCCCTGCTGTGATGCAGCTGCTTTTGTTCTTCAGGAAGTTCTCCCTTTGCTCCCCTCCTCTGGAGCCTCAGCCTGGGGGTTCTTTGCTCCCTGAGTGTGTTCCTGAAGGGAAGGGAAGGGAATGGCAGCAGTGGGAACCTTCCCTTCGTGAGTCACAGCTTGGGCTGAGCTGTGCCCCAGACAGGACAGCGTTCCCTGACAGCGTTCCCTGACAGCGTTCCCACCTGGCCAGGACAATCCTGCCGCTTTTCAGGGACACTCCCTGCAGCCCCAGCCGAGCAAGAGGAGCTTCCAGCAGCTCTGGAGCCTGTGCAGAAGGAGCTGCTGCTTTCCAGAGCTCGGGTTACTCAGGGTGGAAAACACTTCCTGCCAGGACAAAAGCACCTGGGATTGCCTGTTCATCTGGGGCAGGCTCTGAGCTGCAACAGGGATGTGTTTGGGTTTATTTCCTGCTGCAGGAACAGGAAAGTGGCAAAATTTCCCACCTGAGGTCTGTGTTTTATCTAAATCCAGGTCTCTCCTACCTGTGCTGTGGGTTTTAATGCTGGAATGTTCAGCCAGGGGCTGGGTTTGGTGTTTAGGGGGGCAGCTGTAATGAGAGAGGTGTCAGATTGCTGCTTCCATTCCAGGAATGAGCCTGGATCTGCTCCAGGAGTGCTCAAGGAATAAAGGGCTGGGGAATCTTCCCTGTCTCCTGGGGCACATCCTGGGGAAAAGCACCCAAAAAAGTCACTCTGGGTGTGCTCAGGATCAGGAGTCAGCTCAAACCTGCTGTTAATGTGCTGTGGGATTTGTCTGCCCCCAAAAATGGAATTCTGTGGCCTGAGGAGCAGGAGCTGATCCCTGTGAAAGGGTCCCATTCAAAGGGATCACTCAGTGCTGCAAATCACAGCTGAGCTGACAGGAAAAAAACTGCTTTTCATGGCTGTGCTCATGTGACAGCTCTTTGTGGCTCATCAGATTTGAACTGTGGGCAGGACCCCATCCCTGACTCCGACCCAAGCCATGGGGATTGTTTTTATTAATAAAAATAAAGGCCTTTCACTTCAGAATTTAGGGCAAAACCTGGCAAACAGACAAACTTTAAACACCACTCTTAAACTGATGAAGTTCTCAAGGGGCCAAATGTGCAAATTATTTTGGCAGGGAAGAGGTGCTGGAGTGATTCCAAGTGAACCAGACTGAATCTGAGCTGGGAGAACCTGCCTGGGGACCAAGGGCTGGCTGGTGTGGGGTGAATTCCATGGGAGAGAGCAGAAAAGGGGGAAAAGCAGCCAGAACAGCAGGAAGAGGTTGTGTGGAGCAGCTGGGAGGGGGGAATGGAGCTGAGGGCAGAGGTGGAGGTGTGAATTGTGGAGTTCTGAGGGCAGGAGGATGGGAATGACTTGGTGGGGATGACTTGGTGGTGTGTGCTGGGGCAAGGAAACTGGGCTAGTGGAGAAGTTTCCCCCTGCAGTCCTGCAGTGCTTGCCTGGCTGTGGCTGGAGCTCTGCCTTTGTGTGGTGTGAGGCAGGGACAGTTCTGGTGGAGTTGTTTCAGCTCCTGCTTTAATCCACTGCTCGTTTTTTCCAGGTGTTTCCATCTTTGTTATTCCGAGCTCAGGATTGGGGGGGAATTGAGCTGAGTTTCTGCAGGAGGAGCTCTCTGGGGTCACCTGTGGCTCTGAGCCCCTTTCAGCAGGCTCACACCTCACACCCTGTCCCTGTTGCCTCTGTTGCAGGTGGCCAAGGAGTTTGGCTTCAGGAATAATGGATTTTCTGTGTACACCAACCGCAACCGCACCGGCGAGATCACGGCAGCGCAGAACAAATCCCTCAACCTGCTCAAGATCAAGTGAGTCCTCACCAGGGGTGGGGGGCTCTGCTTGGAGCCTCCAGAATGGGAGAAATCACATCCCAGCAGTGCCCAGCTCCCAGTGTCACTCCTGGGATTGAGGGGAGGGCTTGGGGGCCGTGCTGGAATGGGGGTCACGGTGACATGGGACAGGTGGTGGCTGTTCCTTGGGTCACTCCTTGGAGTGTGACCATCCCCACTCTGCCTCTCTCATCCCCATCTTTCCCTGCCTTATCCCCCTGTTACCCTCCTGTATCCCTGTTTTCACCCTTTCATGCCTGCTTTCCTTCCCTCTCTTTTCCCAGCTTTCTCTCCCACATCCTTGTTTTTACTCCTTCATCCCCACTCCCTCCTCCCTATTTCCCCCTCAGCTTTGTCTCCTGCTGGAAGGATTTGCATTTCTTGCAAATTAAAGCAGGAAGAGGTGGCTCACAGAGCAGCTTCCAAGTGCCACCTGTGCTGGCCTGGTTACAAGTTGTGCCACATTCCAGTTGCCACCTGGTGGAATTTGTGCCACATTCCATGCCCTTCCATGGATTGCCTGCTGGGAAGCACCTCGTGGCTGTTGTCTCCCACAGCTCCCATAGCCCTGTGCTGTTTCCACCCTGCAGGCACGGGGATATGCTGTTCCTGTATCCCTCCAGCCCAGCTGGCTCCTCCTCAGAGACCATGGACACCTCTGTCTCCCAGAATTCCCGGCCTGGGGGGGCCCCCCAGGTGGTGGAAGATGAGATTGACCAGTACCTGATCAAGCAGGATGGGAAGATTTACCGGAACCGAGACCAGCAGCTGTAAGTGGGGGTGGCTCCTGGTGCTGCCCGTGGAGCTGGGGCTCAGCAGAGCCTGGAAGTTCCTGGGGGAGCTGCCCTTGGCTCCATCCTGAGTGCCCTGGGGACATTCTCAAGGGAAAACAGCCCCTGGTGAGCCCAGGGAGGAAGCAGATGCCCAAATCCCAAGTTTTGGCAGGAAGGACTCACTCATTGTTCAGATGGAGGAGACCCTGGTGCTCGTGGCTCTTGGATTTTGTGCTGCTAAAGCTCTGGAGTTCTCCAGATTAGAATGAACATTCTGGATTCTTCCTGGGCAGAGTTAGATGAGGTATTGGGAAGGAATTCTTCCTGTGAGGGTGGGCAGGCCCTGGCACAGGGTGCCCAGAACAGCTGTGGCTGCCCCTTGATCCCTGGCAGTGCCCCAGGCCGGGCTGGATGGGGCTGGGAACACCCTGGGATAGAGGAATGGGATGAGCTTTAAGGTCCCTCCAGCCCAAAGCATTCCAGAATTTGCTGTCCCAAGCAGGAGCACTCTGTGCCTTCAGACTCAGCCACTCCTCATAAAGGAGAACATGGAAGTGAAGGGAAGGAGTGGAAGTATCCAGTGGCAGAGGTTTGGAAGTGGCACTTGGGTCTCTGCCTGCTCTGGCTTCCCTTCATCACATGTCTGCCTGACCTCTCCATGAAACCAGGAAGTCCCTTTTGCTCACAAAAATGCACCAAAGTCCAACTTGCCAAAGCTCCTCCTTGCAAGAGGCTTAGGGAAACAAAGCAGCTTCTCTTTGTGTAAAAATAACACAACAACAAGTTAAACCCACCCAAAACCTGCTCTGGTGCTGCTAACACATCCTCTGCTGGGAGGGGGCTTTTAATTGCTCAGTGTTAAGGACCAGTTGGGTCCTGGCCTGATGTCTGCACTGCTTGTGGCCTTGGGGCTGGAACCCTCTGGAATAAGACTCCTGAAGATTGGAGGGAAGATTTTAAAGGCAGAAATTCCTGCTAAAACAGAAGGGTTTGCCCTTCCCTTGGGGTTGTGCTCCGCGTGGTTCATCCTCAGTGCTGCAGCAATGAGGAATTTGTGGAGAATCCTCCCTGCCCTTCCCAGCTGACCGTAAATGATGGGATGTCACATCACTGGAGCAATAAAGGCAGCCCCACCACTCTGTGGCAGAAATGTTGCCTTGAACTCGCCCACATTTCCAGAGGAGTTGATGGAGTTGTTCTAGCAGGGAGCCAGGGCCCAGGGGAGGGTGCTGAGGATAAAAGGAGTTGTCTGGGCTGGTTCCTGCCTTGGGGAGTGTGGATCAATCTCCAGTGAAGGATGCTGAGTGCTTTAGCAGCATTTAACTTTCCTTTCTGTACATTATCTGCCACAAAACATCCTTTAAAAACCTCCTGCAACCAGATCCCATTTATTGTTTCTACAGCCCAACCTCACTGCTCCTCTCCTGGGCCCTTCCTTTGGGAACCAGCACTGACCTGGTGTTGGTTTAGGGTTTTTTTAAAGCAATCCCCACAAAAGGAGATGTTTTCCCCTCTGTAACCCTACCCAGCAGGGCTTTATCTCCCTGATAAACACACTTCCCTGGTTGTTCCTGCCCTGCCTGATAAAGGATGAACATTTTGGGTGGCTTTTTGTTAAAATCACCCTACCTTGTGGGAAGTGAAGAATTGCTCAGAGCTCGTGTAGATCTTGCACACCAAACTTACTCCAGAGAAACTTTTACAGGCTGATTTTTCCATGATTAAATAAGATTTATTTATTCCTCCTTCAGTTTCCAGGTGAAATGAGATTTAACCCCAGTTTTCTCTCTCTGCCCAGGTGTCGCCACGGCCCCTTGGGCAAATGTGTGCACTGTGTCCCACTGGAGGTAAGAGCCCCAGGAAGGTGCCACAGGCTCACCCCAGTTCCTCCCAGTAGGAACACTTTTCCTGGAATGGTGCCTGCCAAGAGGTGGCAGCTCCAGGCTGGAATCCTGCCCTGAATCCTCACCACTGCCACAGCTGCTGCTTTGGGATCACTAAAGCTCTGTGGCCCTGGGTTGATCCTGGTTAAAGCTGGTTTTCTGCAGTAATGAGTTTACCAGAAAGTGCTTCCAAAAAGCTCCTTTCTCCCTCAGTTCTCACTTTTCCCTGGATTTTCTTGTTTTGTCCCCTCTCTCCTGGATCCCAGCACTTCCCAGTTTAACCACCTGGCACAGGTGCCCAGAGCAGCTGTGGCTGCCCCTGGATCCCTGGCAGTGCCCAAGGCCAGGTTGGGCAGGGCTTGGAGCACCCTGGGACAGTGGAAGTGTTCCTGCCATGGCAGGGGGTGGAATGGGATGGGCTTTAAAGCCCCTCCCAACCCAAACCATTCCTGGTTGTCCAGGCTGAAGCAGCTTTGGTGACACCTCCAGACGTGCAGGGCTGTGTAATTTATGGCACAAAGCAGCAGCCACCCCCCAGAGGGGATCCTGCTGCTCCAGGATGGCTCTTCCCCTCTGCTGGAAGTGCTCTGGCCGTGTTGGAACAGCTGGGCCCGTTGTTTGTTGTTAGATATTGAAAGGAAAAAACCTTTTGCCGTTGAGATTCTGATTTGTGGGGCCAATCTGTTCCCGGAGCAGCAGGCCACCATAAAACTCCCCGTTGTAAAGCTCCACTGTTTGCATCCCAGTAGTAGCTGCCTTGCAAATGAGCCTGAATTTCCTTGATTGCTTCCACATTGGCGGGGTTGAGTGTGGAACATGCATTTGCTGAGGGATCAGGGTGTTATCAGACAGGTGTGTGACCTGGCCCCGCTCTGTGCCGTGTTTTTGGCAGCCCTTCGATGAGGATTATTTGAACCATCTGGAGCCTCCTGTGAAGCACATGTCATTCCATGCCTACATCAGGAAGCTGACCGGAGGGGCAGACAAGTAAGGAAATCTCTGGGTTTAAGGGAATCTGGTTGGAGCTTTGGGTTTTTTTAACACAAATGAAAGTACAGACAGGTTTCAGTGTTTTACACGAGGATTGAATGGCAAACAAAGGAGAAAAAAGCACATTAAAAAGTTGAGGTTAAAAGGAAAAGGCAGGAGGGAAAAATTAAGTCTCTCTTTTTATTTTATGTCCCCATTTTATTTCTATTTTTTTCTTTTCCTGGGGCAATATGATTCCTTCCAGGAAACACTCCTGATGGGAGGGAAGGCCACATGGAAAGAAAGAAGTTCCCTAATTACACCAAGGTCCAAGCCTGTTTCTCAGACTTGGTGGGCAAAAGTTACACAGGGGTGGGTGGAATCTTCTCCCTGCTATTCCTCAATACCTTTGAGACTTTTAAAATCTCTTTGGGAGATGCAGCTCAGGTCCACAAGACTTCCATTTGAAGGGAACTTCCCTTTCCAGGAAGCCTTGTGCACATGAAAGGAGGATTTGCTGTGCTACAATCTCTCACTTCCCATTTCCCTCCATAAATGATTGCTCCAAAAGCATTTACTGTGCTAACAGCAGCCTTTACTTCCCCCTCTTCCTTTTCTTCCCCCTCTTCCTTCTCCCTTCCTTCTCCCCCTTCTCATCCTTCTCCCTCTTCTTCTCCCACCATTCTTTCTGTTCCATGTTTCTCTTCCCCCTCTTCCTTCTCTTCTCCCCCTTCTCATCCTTCTCCCACTGTTCTTTCTTTCTGTTCCCTGTTTCTCTTCCCCCTTTCTCCTCCCTCCTCTGCAGAGGGAAGTTTGTAGCCCTGGAGAACATCAGCTGTAAGATCAAGTCCGGGTGTGAGGGACACCCTCCCTGGCCCGAGGGGATCTGCACCAAGTGCCAGCCCAGTGCCATCACCCTCAACAGACAGGTGAGAGGAGCTTGGGCACCTGCATGGGGACTTCCAAAAACGCCAGCCAGGAGCACAAAGCCTCCAGGTGTCAGGGCAGTCCCGTCCAGGTCTTCAGGCCTTGCCAAAATGTCCTGGGTCAGAATTTCCTCCCAGCGTGAGGACTGAACTAGCAGCACTGCTGATGAATCCTGCTGATAATCCCACTGGTTTTCCTCATGGGATCATCCAAAAGGCCACTCAGGTTCTGCTGTTTCCTCTTAAATTTCAGAGTCCTTTTTCCTTCACCCTCTTGGGGTGAAGGTCCCAGTGAAGCCCCCAAGGTGCTGGGGGTGCTGAGCACATCCCAGAGCCCAGCCTGAGCCGGGAGCAGTGCAGAGGGGTGGGAGCTGAGCAGAGGGAGGAGGGAGGGAGCCCCCAGCCTCTCCCCCAGCCCTGCTGTGCAGGACCCAGCTCCGGAGGGGGGTGTCTGTCCTGGGAAGGGACCGGAGCCAGCGGAGGACGGCCTGACACTTGAACTTTGTCAAACAGAAATACAGGCATGTTGACAACATCATGTTTGAGAACCACACAATTGCAGATCGCTTCCTAGACTTCTGGAGGAAGACAGGGAACCAACATCTGGGATATCTGTACGGCCGGTACACGGAGCACAAAGACATCCCGCTGGGCATCCGGGCGGAGGTGGCAGCCATCTATGAACCCCCCCAGGTGAGAGCCAGGGCCATTCACAACTGGGGAACACACCTTTTTAGTTTGGAAAACCTCACACAGTATTCCCAGCTGCAGGCCCACAAGGAAAACTGTCCTGAGAAAAGGTGAGAGCCAGAGCCCTCAGTGCCGGCTCAGGATCAGGGAACACACAAACACCTTTTAAGTTTGGTGTTTCCAGCTGCAGCTCCCCAAGGAAAAGAGGACATGATTTGTGTCCTTAACATCACCATCCATTGCAGCTAGAGAAAGAATTTTAAACCCTCATTTTGCTTTTTGTTGTTTTTCACCCTTTAATAATTTAAATCCAGGGTAACTGTAACTGCAGATTTCACTTTTAATCTTTCCTTGATTCCTGCTTTTCCAGCAGATTCTGTGTTAGGAAAAAAACAGTGGCATCCCTTGCTTCAGTTCCTTACCAGCTCTCTGCGAAAATTGAAGCAGCTTAATTAGATAGAATGAAATCTAAATGATTTGGAGACGAAATAATGGAGAGGCTGAGCCTGGGTTTGGCTGGAGCAGCTGGAATCCCCACTAGGTGGGGCACGGCACCACTCCTCAGCCGGGTGCTCCTCACGTATTTCCTTCCTCCTCATGGTTTCTGCACGGCTGCCAAGTAAAATCCAACAGATTGTCAGTGGAAAAGGAACAAATGGCTCCTTGGGAGTGTGGCTTGAGAGCAGAGTGGCACATGGAGGTCTCTGGGGTGACACCAGTCTGTGGTGATGCCTGAAGGGAAGCCCAGACCTCTGTTTCCAGCCCCTGCCTCACTGCCCACAGTGGCTACCCTGGTTTTTGCCCAGTTCTGTGTCACTAACCAGTGTCTCTTTGCTGCAGATTGGCACCCAGAACAGCCTGGAGATCCTGGAGGATCCCAAAGCCGAGGTTGTGGATGAGATTGCAGCAAAGCTCGGCCTCAGAAAGGTCAGGATATGTTGGGTCTCGTGTCTGTGTGTGGTAGGGAAGTGGTCAGCAACTCTCTCCATCTCCGTGGACTTGTCCAACACCCTCTAGGCTACCTGAATCTTGCTAAAGTGTCAGCAGCTGTACATATTTAGGCCCAAAACCCAAATCCAGAGGGTTTTCCTGAGCACACGCCCCTTACAGGGCTGTGTGGCTGCAGTAGCAGGGGCAAAGCAGCACAAACTCCATCTTCCCTTTCTTTCCCCTCCAACAGGAGCCATTCCAGGGATCATCTCCCTGGCAAATGCTAATTTGGCCCAGATGGAGCTGGAGTTGCCTTTGTGCTCCATTTCCAGGAGCTGGGGCTGCCCTTGGCTTGTGTTCCCCTCCTTGGTGCTGCAGGGAGTCAGTGCTGTGTGGGGTTAGGGGTGCAGGTTCCCCTCAGTTCCAGGCTGCAGTGATCCCAGCAGGGTTCCCTGATTTCCTGACAGCCCTGAACCTACCCTGCTGTTTTCCGCTTTGGGAGCAGCGTTGGTATGGTGGGAATGCCAGGAATGGGATGTACACAAACAAGACTTGACTTGCTGGAGAAAACCCGCCTGGCAGAAGGCTCAGTGCAGACTGTAAACATCTGGGGAGGGCTTTGTTCTCTCTGATAAGATCCCACCCCTCGCCAGAGGCTGGAGCAAAACTTCTCAGAGTGTTATTTATTTCCATGTTCTCCCATCAGATATTTTTAATCCATGGGACTTAACATGTCACCAAGTGCTGGCCGCAGGTTTTGGTCTGCCTGGGCTCTGTGGGAGTTGGGATCAGTTCTGCCTTGGAAGGGTTAATGCTGTGGGAGCTGGGGTTGGCACCTGGGTGGAGAGGGATCATGCCAGGGTGTGTGTCCCTGTCACAGCTCTGTGGAAAGGTTGATGCCAAGGTGTTTGACACACATCACACGTGTGTGAGAGGATTCACTCCAAGGTGTGTTTGTACCACAAAAAGCAGGAATGTGCTTGCTGGGATCAGTGCTGACTCCAGTTTGGAATGGGTCACACTCCAGTATGAGCTTTCTCTTAACCAGTACATGCAGGGTTCAAACTGGGACTGTGTGAGAGGGTCAGGCTGGGGCCACCTGAGCTGCTCTGTCACCCCCAGGTGCTGGATCCCACTCCAAATTCTCCACAGGAAATGCTGGGGGTGGGAGAGGGTGGTGCCACAGAGGCCTCTTGCAGCCTCCAGATCTTTCCATGAAAAAATATTCCACAGTGAAACCTAATGCTGCAGGTGCCCTGGCTGGCCAGCTGGCATGCTGCTGCTCCTGGAAATGGGATTCCAAGGAGCAAGGCACAGCTGGGAGAGCCATTCCCTGCAGCAGTGTGCACAGGGCCGAGGGGAGCCAAGAACATCGTGTCCTGTGAGCAGAAAATGTCTGAGCTCTTCTGGTTTCCTCTTTCCTTCTTTTTTTTTGTCCTTTTTTTCCTCAAAGCAACGTTCTCCGTCCCCCATTGCAGGTTGGCTGGATATTTACTGACCTGGTCTCGGAAGACACACGGAAAGGCACCGTTCGATACAGCAGGAACAAGGTGAGATCCAGGTGTGACCCAGCAGATTCCCAATGAATTCCAGCTCCTGAGCCAGGGCTGCAGGTGGCACTGGAGTTCCTGGGAGATGGGGTTTTCCAGGCACTTCTGAAGGAAAAGGAGCTGGAACCCTTGGAAGTGTTAGGGATTGAGCAGTTTAGGAAGCAGGCAGAGCTGCTGGAGCCCTTCACATCCCTGCTTTGAGGAAATGGGGCTTGTGAAATTGTGGAATAGTTCAGGTGGGAAGAGACCTTAAAGCCCATAGCGTGCCACCATGGGCAGGGATAACTTCACTGTCCCAGGTGCTCCAAGCCCTGTCCAACCTGGGATTTCCAGGGATCCAGGGGCAGCCCCAGCTGCTCTGGGCACCCTGTGCCAGGGCCTCACCCTGCTCACAGGGAACAATTTCTCCCTGAAATCTCATCTATCCCTGCCCTTTTTAGGGCTAAGAAAACTCCAAGGAGTGGAGTGGGATGAGGGACAAACCCAGTGAGGCAGAGAGTGACTCAGAGGATGTTCCCATGGGCTGGGCTTTGTGACACATACGTGGCTCAAACTTCGACCTCCACGGCTTCCTGTCCTTGTAAAGCCAGTGATATCCATATTTGGAGAGTGAAACTTGATTTTTCAAAAAAAAAAAAAAGGTGTGTAGAGGTGGGTGGGACTCGGCTGGGGCAGTCCTGAGGCAGCCCAGAGCTGGGGAGCTGACAGGTCACATTCTTGTGCCGGGCTCCTCAGCAGCTTTCCACGAAAGCGTGTTTTCCTGGGGTGTTGGTCGTTTTCCTTGGCTGCAGCTCAGGGAATGGGTCTGGGCTACGTCACCTTGTCCTTTGGCTGATTGGAGTCCGTGCTCTCCCCTCAGGACACGTATTTCCTGAGTGCAGAGGAGTGCATCACAGCTGGCAACTTCCAGAACCAGCAGCCCAACATCTGTCGCCTCTCTCCCGATGGGCACTTTGGATCCAAGTTTGTCACAGTTGTGGCTACAGGTACAAACTGGCCTCAGCCCTCAGGCTTCACCTGAATTACCTCTTGGTAGTAGAAGAACATGCCAAAAATCACACGTCCTGCTCCCCATCTGTCCTATTTAACAAGGGGTTTGCTCTATCAACGAAAATACTTCCTCATTCTTTGTTTTATCCTCTCTGCAATACTCACTCATTATTTATTTGCCTGGTTTTTACTCTACAACTGTTTAAAGAGACTTACTTGAGGCTCAGCCCCACCTCTGTGACCCAGAAATCACTCTCTGCCTGCAGCCAGGGCAACAACTGTTGCTCACTTTTTATTTCAAATCCTTGAGCTCCAAATTCTGTTGCCTGGAAGCAGCAGTGCAGAACCACAACACTCCAGAGTTATGGATTAGTTCCTCCTTCAGGAGGGAGCTTTACCTCCCTCATGTTGCTGTCAGGGAAACCTGACAGGGAAAAAAAAATCTGTCGGGGGGGGGGGAAAAAAACTGTTTGGAAACTTTTTTTTTTTTGGCTGAGTAAAACAGAAGCTCCTGCAAAGTGCTTATGGTTAAAGCCCCTGGTTTTAGCCATTTTCAGGGAGTCTCCAGAGGCACTGTAGATGGGCTGGGCTGGGAGGGGGGACACTGGCATGTGCTGGGAGGGCTGGAGTGTTCCCAGTTCACTCTGTTCTTCTCCATGGGATGACACATGTCTTCATTTAAACCTTCCCTGCAGCGGAATCGCTGGTTCTGGCTCTGTTTAACACAATGAAAAAACCCTCATGACTTCCAAATAACATCCAGAGTGAAAAGTGAAAGTGGGATGGGACACTGCCTGCCCTGAGCCTGGCTTTGTAAGGGTTCCCAGGGCCTTTTTTTCTGTGAAAAAAGCTCTTTTTTTAGTTAACAGGCCCGTGCCTGTACGTTCCAGACTGCTAAACACATCCATCTCTCATTAAATATAGATCTGTATCTCTCTTTTATACATTTATTTATTTATTTTATTTTTTTTTATTAAACAAGGTGTTTTATTGAGCAAACACACTGCATTCAGGCCTTCCCCTGTCCTGGTCTCTGTTTAATTTCTAGGAGTGTTTGTTCTGGAGCAGTGAGTGATTGAGGTTACAGATCAAAGGGTAGAAAAGGAATATTTCCTCTTTGCTGTTCCAGCTAATTTCATTCTCCTCTGTTCAATCAGCCCAGCAGGTTCTATTTAAACACTCGAGTCCCTCTTTTTGTGCTGCAGAAATGTATTTGGATAGTTTGCCTCAACTTTGCCTTTAAATCCTCCACATGGATTAATTCCTATTCCCTCCTGAATTCCTGGCTTTGGAAATAGTAACGTTTTCCTACCATCTGCCTCCCTCCTCTCTTTCCAGTTGTATTCCAGTGACACATGACCTGATGTTGCTTACATTATCCAAATGAAAGTGCCAAACATGTGATCCTTCCATCAGCCAGGCTCCTAATTCCCACTTTCCATGTCAGATTTCCACCAAACTATCCAGTACAGGCTGAGAAAACACTGTTCAGGCCTGGCATGGCCAAGTGATCTGCAGCTCAGGGATCCTTGGGAGTGAAACAGGGCCACAGGAGCTGCGTGCCTGAGTTTGGTTTGGAAAAGGAGGAGAAACCTGCAGGGTAGTGGAGGGTGATGCTGTCAGAGCCCCCAAAAGGGCAGCTCCTCCTCCTTGGAGCTCCTGGCACAGCATTCCTGCTGTTCCCTGGGCTCTGTGCTCTTGGGATAATTGTGGAAATGTGTGTGGCTATAAACATGTGCAGTTTAGAGGGAATTCTTGCTTAAAATTCTTGCCATGCAGCCGCAGCAGCAGCTTCATCTCAGTATTCATCACTGTTAGCTTTGTGTGTAATCATGGACTCTTGGAATTGTTAAGGTTGGAAAAGAGCTCCAAAACCACCGAGTCCAACCTTAGAGCTGCTCTTCCAGAGTTACACCAGGGAAATCACCCTGTGCAGGATTTCCAGGAGGAATTTATTCACGGGAAGGATTGTGAGATGGAGCCCCCACCCCCGGAGGTGCCCAGAGATGTTGGCCTGGGTGACAACGTGGGGATCAGTCACAGATCAACCTCGGTGACCCTGGGGTCTTTAACCATGCTCTCCTCCTGCAGGTGGTCCCGACAACCAGGTGCACTTTGAGGGGTACCAGGTGTCCAACCAGTGCATGGCCCTGGTGCGGGACGAGTGCCTGCTGCCGTGCCGGGACGCGCCCGAGCTGGGCTACGCCAAGGAGTCCAGCAGCGAGCAGTACGTGCCTGATGTCTTCTACAAGGTGAGGGCTGAGGGGCTGCCCAGCTCTGGGCTGTGCCCCTGGGTCCAAGCACTGGTCCTGAGGAGCAGCAGGGACGATTTGGACCCGCTCTGGATGCACAATACTTAATGTCATAGAGTGGTGGAATGGTTTGGGTTGGGAGGGGCCTTAAAGCTCATCCCATTCCATCCCCTGCCACCTTCCACTATCCCAGGTTGATTCAAGCTCCATCCATCCTGGCCTTGGACTCTTATAGGGCTGGGGCAGCCCCAGCTTCTCTGGGTAATCTGCCCGGGCCTCATCCCCCTCACGGGGAAGAATTTCATCCAACCCTGCCCTCTGGCAGTGGGAAGCCATTGCCCCTGTCCTGTCACTGCACCCCTTGTCCGAAGTCCCTCTCCAGATTTCTTGGAGCCCCTTTAGGCACTGGAAGGGACTCTCAGGTCTCCCTGGAGACTTCTCCAAGTAAATATCTCCAGGTGAATACCCCCTCCTCTGGACTCCAGCAGCTCCATGTCCTTCCAGTGCTGAGGAGCCCAGAGCTGGAGGCAGCTCTGCAGGAGAGGTCTTGGAAGGACATGAGGTGTCACTGCTGTCCCTGCCTGCTGCACTTGGGGGTTGTTGGTGATGGATGGAATGTCATTATTCCCTTGCCAGTTGTTCTGGAGCCCTTCAGCCCCTCCTGTGCCTGCATGGCCGAGTTGGGAGCTCTGGACCAGGCTCCCTGCGGGTGCCGATAGCGCTGCCAGCCCTGGGCTCCTGGTGCCCCATGAGCAGGGACAGAGGAGTTAATTAATGGCACTGCTGGCTGGCTAATTAGCCATCCATCACCCCGTGTGTTATCTCCTTCCTGTCCTGTCTGCTCCTGCTGCCTGTGGTAAAGCTGTCCTTTAAAGAGCACAGGACAAGGAACGCTGCCTTTGTTTGGGAGGAGTGGAATGAGGGGATTGTGCTCTAGGAGTGGGAATGGAGCTGATCAGGGTGTTCTGCATGCCCTGAACCTGGGACTGGGAAGTGCTGGCTTCCTCCTGAACCTCCATATGCCAGACTGCTGGCTGGCCTTGACCCCACCTGGAAACAGGGAACGCCTCTGGGCTGAATCCAGCGCTGGAGAGGGAGAGCAGGTGGAATCCTGCTCTCTCCGGAGCAGGCAGCTTCCTCCTAGGGGCTGATAAGCAGAGCTGAGTGTGCAAAGGCTGGCCCTGAACGTGAGGAGGGTGAGATCATCTCTGGCATGCCCCCATCCCACCGTGGAGCAGCCCAGGCCGTGCCACGCTGGGGCAGCCTCGCAGGAGGTCCTGCAGGTCTGGGGCCCACATGTGGCCCACCCGGGGTGCTGGGAGCAGCAGGAAGCCAGTGGGTGTTCCCACCAGGGCTTCACTCCCATCTCTAATCTGAAGCAGGGAGATAAACAAAATGGGAACGGATGGCTCCAGCCTTCCATGGAAATTTCCATCATCCACTGATTCACTGGGTCGGGCTGCAGCTGATTTCGTGTTTCAGAGCTTCTCTCCCTGATTGCCCTTTCCAGAGCGCTCGAGGATGGCCCCGCCGGGTGGGATTCTCCCTCAGCCTCCAACAGATTTGGCTCGAGGATCCCTCAATTATTTTTGAATGTTCTTAAATCTGTGGAAAGCTTAGTCACTCCTGGCTTGGGAAACCTTTGGGGTCCCATTAAATGTGCAAGGCTTGAGGTCAGAGACACTACCTCATCCTGGGATGGTGACAGCAGCCGTGTCCGAGCCCCAGTGAGCTCCTGGAGGAGCAGGAATCTGGTGGCACAGGATGAATCTTTGGGGCCCAGTACCTTGCTCTCCCTTTGTCCCCAGTCTGTGATGTGGGGTTCCCCTCTGTGCTGCCCCCCCCCAGCCAGTTTTTGGGAGAAAGCTGCACTTTGGAGTAGTTGTTGTTTCCTTTGGGACTGTGCAGAGAAAAGTCCATGTGCATTCCCATACAATATCCAAGTATTCATCTGAAAAGCCCTTTAGGATGAAAGGATCTCTACAAATGAATTCTAACTGGATGAGGACCAGGAGGCTGATGTTTGTGGAGTGGGGATGTATTTATAGAACAGCCAGATGTGAGGCAGGACCCGTGGAACTCAGATCTGTCCGAGGGCAGTGCGGTGGATTCGCCTCCAGATTGTGAATGGGAAAAGGGGCTGCTTTTCTTCCATGGAAATGGGAAAGCTGATGGCACTGGCATTGTCCTGTGGTTTTCCTGAGCCTGCAGCTGGGTAGTTCCTGTATTTCTTTACCATTCCCTTTATGTTGGCCCCTGGCCTGCTGCTCCGAGGAGCCACCCCCATGGAATTGGCTTTGGACCTGCAGCTGTTGCTGTCCTGGCTCAGGAGGGGAGAGCTCTGCCCCAGTGGGGAACTCGAGGGGTTTGGGGACTGTGAGAACAGGTTCCTTTGCTCTGAGGTGCCTCCCCAGTTGAGATTAGCCAGGAGGAATAAGGGAGAAATGGATCCCTGCTGGCTTCCAGGGGTGTCTGGGAAGCATCAGGGCCCAGCACTGGTTCCAGCTGGAACGGGGCATAACCAGCACGTGCTGCTTGGCCAGCTCAGCACACAGAGCTCAGGAAGGAGTCCAGCATGTACAGACAGGGACTCAGATTGGGATAAGGACTGTGAGTGAAGATGATGCTGCTGCAATGGCCACTTCACCCACTTTCTGAGGTGGATGAGGGTGAGCCCAGCTGAATATTCCACACGATTTTCCATCCTGTTTTCTGTCCTTGAGCAGCCTCCTCTGTCCATCTGGTTTTAGGAAACAGCTGGGTTGATTTGGATTTCATTGAGAATGTACCTTGGGTTGATATTCAGCGCTGAGGGAGTGCTCAGGGAGCAGCTGGGGGATCCCTCCCTGGGCTGCTGCACCCCAGCCCAGCTGTCACCTCCTGGAGCTCTGCAGTGCTGAACCGCTCCACCATTAGCTTCATCAGCTGTGGGAAGAGATTCCTGATGTTTTACAGAGCTTTAAAACTCCTGGATAATTGGATTTGGGGGCTGGCTGGCTTTGTCTCTTATCACAGGTATTTGTGACAGCTCAGCGCAAACACGATGTCATCGCCATCCTCACAGTGAATTGCATTTTCCAGCTGCCTTAACGTCCCCCCAGAGTTCCTTTAGGGTGGTTTGATGTGCCTGCAGAGTTTCTTCGGGATGGTTTAACATTCCCCCAGAGTTTCTTTGGGGTGGTGTAAGACAAAGGCCCTTTACAAGCGTTGTGCAAGAGCCCTTTGCCCTCGAGTCCTACACGTGCTCTGAGCTCTGCTGTGGCTGAGCCATGTCTGAGCCCTGGCCTGGCACCAGTGACACGTGTCCCATCCCTCCCTGGGACAACGCGAGCCAGGGCCCTGCTCTTATGAGAGCCCAGCAGGAGCTCTGAGGCAGGCTGTCCCTCCATGGCATTGGAAATCCTCTTCCCAGGGAGAGCCAGGCTCGGGGAGTGTTCACTGACAGGGAAGGACTTCCCTGGCTGCCCTCCCACCAGCTCATGAGCCGCCTTAGCCTCAAATGTCCCAGCAGCTGCTGCAGGGAGGGGGATGCTGGATTAGCTCAGCAGGAGTCTCCTGGGAAGGGTTTAACTCTCCCTGACCTGTCACTTGCTCTTGGAGGAGTCACTTTGTTTCTGCACCTCAGCCCGTGCGAGGGGCAGGAGTGCCCGGGAAGGCGCCTGCGAGTCAGCAGGGGGAAGAGCAAAGCTGGGATTCACTCACACATGGAAGGACAGATGGCTGCCGAGCTCTGCCGTGCCTTCAGCAGAGGGAGCACGTCGGGAATGACGGCGTGGGATGCGGGATGCTCACGGCACGGGACGGTGACAGCAGCGTGGGACGGTGACAGCAGCGTGGGGTGGTGACAGGGGGATGCTCACAGCTGTCCTGGGACGTGGATCCCGAGCCTCCCTCCTGGCTGGCAGCTCCCCTCACCCTCTGTGGGTAATCCTGAGGCCACTCAGAAGTTTTTCCATCCTGCCGAGGTGTCTGTGTTCCCACCCTTTTCCTGTTCTCCCTCATCCCTGTGCAGCTCCAACAGTGGCTTGAAGGGCTCTAATCCCAGCCTTGATGCAATCTCCACTGGGGTGATGCATTGTCCAGACCCTCCAGGCCCTGCTGCTGGATTTTCATCCTGAAGCCAAATGCTCCTCACTCCATTAACCCCTTCCTGGCCTCCCTTTGGAGCTGCTGCCACTGGGCTTTGGGGGCCTCAGGCTGCAGCAATAACAGGATGCTGGGAGGGTCCTGATGATGCCAAGCTCAGGAGAAAGATCTTTCTCCCAACAATGCCAACTTGATGTTCATTAAGGCCTTTAAAATATAATTAAATAATCCTGGTGATGGGAGAGGAATGTTGAGGTTTGAGGGGACTGTCCTGTCAGGATTAGGGGACTTGAGGGGAGCAAAGTTCCAGTCTGTGGATGTCTTGGAGGCCTCAGGAACATGCCATGAAAAAGCAGGCATTTAACATGGAAATCCCCAGAGGGGGAGATTAAAGCCAACAGGTGCTGGAAAAATGTTTCTGCATATTAGAACTTAATTAGATTGGAAAATAAATTCCAGATGGGCTAATTATGCGTGAGTTGTTGCAGGTCCCTTCATGCAGGAGCAGGATTGTGTTTGGGAAGCTGATTGGATCTGATTCCTGTCTCTTGTGGTATCACTGAGATCTAGAAGCAGGTTGGCTCTGGGGTCCTGTGATCTCCCAAAAAAAGGCTCCACAGCTCCTCCTGCTCCTGTCGGAGCCAGAGAGATCTGAGGCCACAACCTGTCATGTGCGAGGAGCAAAGATCCTTATCAGGATTGCCTTTCAAAGGCGCTTCAAAGACTGGAAGGGAGATTTTTTACAGAGGGAACAGTTCCTGGGGACAGGGGGTGCTGGGGAGGGGGTCGGGAAGGGAAGGGGGGCTGTGCCTGGAGGGGAGCAGCGTGCTGGAGCCTGCTGGGGCGAGGTCTGGCTGGGAGAGGGGTGGTGCTGGCTGCTGCTCCGCATAGCTGTGCTGCGTAAACACCAGGGAGAGCGGGGGAGTGGTGTTCTCCGGGAGAAAACACGGCTGGGAGAGAGGGGAGGCAGTCCCGGAGCCGGCCGTGGGCAGCAGGGCCCTGCACGGTGCTCCCTGGCCCAGCCCATGGAATGCTGCTCCCATCCCGCACGGGAAGAGCGGGGCTTTGTCACCTTTGGGGGGTGACAGCTCCAGATCCAGCTCCCGCCACCGAGAGCCCATGGATTGTCCAGTACAACGTCCCTGCCTGGGAGTTATGGGCGTGTGATTTATGTGGGGCTCCGTGAATGATTTATGCCACGTTAAGTGATGATTTAGGGAGAAAACACAACCCCCTCGTACGGAATCTTTAATGAAAAGTGTCAGTTCTCCGGGATTTATTTCCGAAGCGGCGTTTGAACCCGGCGTGTTTGACATCAATCACGTCTAATTGTCAGGTTATGATTAATGAACATATGCCGGCCGTTTGTCTGCCTAATTAAACTTTATGTTCCCTTCGTCTGGCAAAGCAAAACAAGTTTACGCCATGGGATGTGCTGGTTCCAAGGGTCTGGGTGCGAGGAAGTGCCTGGATTCCCAATTCCCAGATGAAGAGTTGGTTGAGGCACGCCTGGGTTTGCAGAAAGGCAGGTTTGCCTGGGCTGAGGAGGCAGAGGTGACCTGTCCCTCTCTTTGAGATGGAGCTGCTGCCTAAATGGCATTTAAAATCATGGAATCATGGGATGCCTGCAGTTGGAAGGGATGCAGAGGGATCGTGGAGTCCAACAACCCCAAGAATCCCACCTTTACACTCCATGGGTGATTCCAAGCCTCTCTCTAGTGGGAGACAAGCCCAAGGTGGTTTGTGACTCCACAGTCTCTTGGCTCACAAGGAAACAGAGATCCTGATTCCAGAGATGCTGGAATTACAGAGATCTCCAGCCCCAGGGAGCAGCAGAGAACTGGGCAGCCCTGCACCACCCATCCAGGTTCAGGATTCTGCATGAGCATCTCCAGGGCAGGATCCCTTGGGCTTCACACCACTTCCATGCTCAGCAATAACCCAACTCTGTTTCTTTCAGGACATAGACAAGTTTGGGAACGAGATCACCCAGCTGGCTCGCCCGCTCCCGGTCGAGTACCTCATCATAGACGTGAGTATTCCCTGCACGTGTTTGCTTCCCGCTGGAGATGCTCACAGGGGAGCAAACTCTGCAATTCCCACTGGAGGGGATTCCTGACACAGATTATCCTCCTCTGCCTGCTGCTGCCAGGCATTGCCAGCAGGGAGGTGGCTGCCCTGCTCCGTGGGGTCGGTGTGGTGCCAGGAACACATTTGTTTTCCAGGAAAACACTGCCTGGTGCCTTATCAGGGCTCTGAGCTGGCCCAGAGCCACATGGCCGGGAAGCAGCAGCCCTATGGACCCGTGTCCCGGGCACTGCCTAATAAGGAAACTCCAGAGCAGCAATTAGGGATCCATCTCCTTTGAGTGACTCAGCAGGTTGTCCAGAAATGCCTTTTCTTGGAGGAGGGAATTCACTCTGGCACGGCTTGGCCAGAGCAGAGCTGCTGCCAGGCACGGCACAGCTCAGCCCCGGGGCTGGGAAACAAAGTTACAGTGTGGAAGGCAGGAAATCAAATAATTGGGATGCCAGATGATACTGCTGGAGTTGGAGGTGGTGCCAACAACCATTAGATGCACCTGGAGCAGCCTCTCAGGTCCAGCTGCCCCTGGCACAGGCAGCACAGGGAATTCCTGCAGGAGTGAAGGCACCTGTTCCTGGGATACCTGGGGTGTCATGGGATGAAAACAGAGGGGTGGAATGTGGATTAGGATCCCCCCAGAACCTCCCTCCAGCAGCAGCTGCCTGGCACAGGGCACAGCTGTGCCAGCATTGCTGTATCCCAGTGACCTGTGCAGAGAGGGGTGCTCTCCATGGCATCTGTCAGGACCATACCCATCATGTCCCTCCAGCTTCCTTAGAAAGGGAGCCAAGGGGTGTGGTGATGGAATATCACTTTAAATTAAATTAAAAGCCATCAGATCCCTGCAGGATGCCTCACTGTTTGGCTGAGCTGGGATCATAGCCATGGCTGTTCTCAGCTATCTGGACTTGCTTCCCATATCCCACTGCTCTCTGATTATCCTTCCTTAGATTTTTTCCTTTTTTTTTTTTTTTTAGATTACTACAACTTTCCCCAAGGATCCAGTCTACACTTTTTCTATTTCTCAAAACCCATTCCCCATCGAGAACCGCGATGTGCTGGGAGAAACTCAGGTGAGGGGAGATTGCTGATGGGATTCCTGGGTTCCCTGGGGCTGGGCTCTGCCTCCCTCGTGCTCACTGACATCTGCAGAGGGACAGCTGTGCCCTCGAGTCACCCCTTCCTGGCTCAGCCTTCCTGGTCCTTCCTGCACGGAGCAGTGTCTGCATGCCAATGCTCCTGCCACATCCACGATGGGATCAGGGCTCCCTGTGCCTGCCAGGCAGCTCCACAGGGGCCAGGGGGCTCCAGCCCCGTGGTGACAGCACAAACCTGCTGAGGCTGGGCTCTATTCCTGCTCCCTTCTCTTCCTGAATGGAATCCTTAAGCACAGAAAGCTGTTCCTGCAAGAGGTCAAGGCAGAGGATGGGATGAGATGTCCTCTTCTCCCTCTTTTCTGTAGGAGCAAGGCTGGAGTTGCCTGGCTCCCCCTCAGCACCTCTTGGATCTGAGATCAGCTCTGTGGGTGCTGGGGTTGGTCAGGAGGAGCTCCTGTGGGCCCAGAGATCATTTTTCAGTCAGCCGGATGGGGATCTGATTTTGGGAATGTCCCTGCACATTGCAGACAATAGTCAGAGGAACAGGAATATCTGTTAGTGGATCCAAATAGGAATTGACTTCTCTTCATTATTGTTCCTCTCCCCAGGACTTCCACAGTTTGGCCACATACCTGTCCCAAAATACTTCCTCCATTTTCCTAGACATCATTTCTGATTTCCATCTGCTCCTCTTCCTGGTCACAAACGAGGTCATGCCTCTGCGGGTACGTAACGGGGCTGGGAGGGTCCTGTCCCCACACCATCCCCCCCATTCCAGGCCCTCAGCCCCTCCAGGGGTCCCTCAGGAGGGTGGAGGTGACCATTCCTGCCATCCCATGGCCCTGGGCAGGGCTTTGTGCTGTCTCTTCCCGACCAAGCTGTTGGGAGAAAGCTTAAAGAGTTTTAAAACCTTTTTTAAACTCTAAACACAAAGCCCCTGAGCTGCTGGGAGCACTGAGGGGGGTTGTTGTCCGCATGATCCCAGAGCCAACTTGGCTGCAGCTCCCAGAGCTGGAAATGTTTTAAAAATTATCTCAGAGTCAGGAATTCGGTGGGAACAATGAGGAGATCAGAGCCCCCGGAGCTCAAGGCCAGCGAGGTCCTGGCTGTGCAGCTCTGCTGCCCTTGGCCGGGCACCGGGGCCTGGCAGCTGCCCCGGAGCTTCCCGGGGAGATGCAGCTGGGCCGTGTTTGCAGAGGCCGCGCATGTGCGAGGCAGCCGGGAGCGCCGTGGGCAGCTGGAGATCGGGATGGGAGCAGGGATGGGGGCTGGAGTGCTCCAGCGTGGAGGGATTGCTCCTCTGGAGGTGGGACTGGCCCCAGGGGTAGGGAATAACTCCTGGGGGCAGAGGAAAGGAGCTTTGGGGGTGTTGGGATCTGTCTGAATGCTGGGGAGCAGAAGGGTAAACTGAGGCACCCTAGGGATGCTGGGAAAGGGGGAACAGCTCACATTCAGGGTCCTGCCTTGCACTGGAGTGCTCATTTCCCACCTGTGACTTCCAGGACAGCATCAGCTTGTTGCTGGAAGCTGTGAGGACCAAAAATGAGGAGCTTGCACAGACCTGGAAAAAATCAGAGCAGTGGGCGACCATCGAGCAGCTCTGCAGTAAGAGGGGAGGGTCCCTGGGGCTGGGTGTCCCTCAGGGAGGGGGGTCCCTTGTGCCTTGGCTGAGCTGGCTTGGGAGCTGCTCCCAAGCTGCTACACTACAGGAGGCTTGTGGGGAAGAGGCTGTTCCTTGGTCACGGGATCCTGGAATAGTTTGGGTTGGAAGGGATCTTGAAGTTCCTCTTCCAGGTTGCTGCAAGCCCCACACAAGCTGGCCTGCAGCAGTTGCAGGGCCGGGGCAGGGCTGGTGAGGGGGTGCAGGGTGGGGTGTGCAGCAGGATGATGCCAGCCCCGCCCCGGGCTCTCTCCCGCAGGCACGGTGGGCGTCCCTCTGCCGGGACTGCAGGAGTACGGCGCCATGGGCGGCTCGTCGCACGCCGTGGCCGCGGCCATGTGGCCCTGCCAGCACTGCACCTTCATGAACCAGCCAGGCACGGACCACTGCGAGATGTGCAGCCTGCCCCGCTCCTAGCCCCGCTCTGCCCGGAGCCAGCCGGGGCGGCGCCTGTCCCTTCCCTCTCCTCCCTGCAGCTTCCAGCCCGGGCTGTGGAGCCCGGCACGGGTGGCTCCAGGCACGGGTGGCTCTGGCCCCCCGGTTACTCCTGGCTCCCTTCTGGGGGCTCCCAGCCCGGAGAACCAACGCTTTCCTCAGCCCGTGCCTGGGCTGGCCCCCCACCGCCCTCAGCTGCTGCCAGCCTGCCCTGGGGGAGCTGGGGGGCTTAGGGAGCTGCCCGTGCCCGCTTCCTACCCGAGGGGAGAGGGAGGCTTTGGCATCTCCCTGCCCACAGCTTTGCTCTCATTCCCTGCCCGCCTGAGTGCCTGGATCCCGACAGCTCCGGCACCGACCGTCCCCGGTGGCATGGGCAGGTGGCTGTCACGTTCCCAGAGCAGGACAGGCACCCCTGGACACCGAGCATGGGGTGTGGCACTGCTTGGTGAGCTCTGGCACCCCATGGGGGCTGCGGGAGGGGCATCTCCTCGGGGTGCCGTGTACCCCCACTGTGCATGGTTGGGCTCCCAGGGAAGGGTTGCAGGGCAGCCACGTAACTCGGGCACCCACCTGGCCTCCATCGTGCCCTGGGAGCCAGTCCTGCAGTTGGTGCCTTCCCATCCCTCCGGAGCGTGTCCTGGCCAGAGCTGGGGCTCGAGGGTCTTGCCCCCCAGCCTCCCTTCAGCCCCCAGCTGGGGCTGTCCTGGGCACCCTGGGCAGGGGAGAGGGGCAGGTGGGTGCTGGAGGGGCTCAGCCCTCCTCTCACAGGGCCTCTGGCCCCCAGACCCATCCTGGAGCTCCCCAGCCCTGGCTCTGGTTCAATCCCGGGGGCAGCGGTTCCAGCACTGCCCCATGTCCCCTCATGGGAGGGCTCCAGAGGGCCTGTCCTGCTCCAGGACAGCACTGCCCACACCCCAGTGGGGCAGGGACCCCCTGCCCCTCGCTGGGGCTTTCCAAAGGCTTCATCCCAAGGCCCGGCTCCGGGCTGCGGTTGCTTTTCCCCTGGGTGTGCTGGGGTTTGGGGGTGCAGCTCTGGGAGCGCCCGGGCCGGGCTGGGCTGACCCAGGCACGGGGGCTGCAAGTAACGTGAAATAAAAGCACCTCAAACCAGAGCCTCCTGCACTCTGTCACCTGTCCCGGGGTGCTCCACACTCCCAACGGGAATGGGGGAATGCTGGGTGAGGATGGGGCTGGGATACTCTGTCCTCAGGAATTTGGGGGACCCTGTGTCCCACCTCTGTCTCCTGCACTCTGTAACCTCGGGTGGGGCTGGGATGTTCTGTGTCCCCAGTGGAATATGGGGAACATTGTGCCCCACCACTGTCTCCTGCACTCTGTCACCTCGGGTGGGGCTGGCTCTGTTCCCGATGGGAATGTGGGGACACTGTGCCCCAGCACGGTGCCATCTCTGCTGTGCCATCTGTGCCAGGATGGGACCAGGATGCTCCGTGTTCCCAGCTGGAACAGGGGGACACAGCCTCCCGTGCTTTGTCACCTGCCGGGACGCTCCTCATTCCCCGCGGGAACCGGGGCACCCTGCTCCCCGTGGCCGTGCCACCTGCACTCCATCACGGCCGGGCTGGGCCGCTCCGCATTCCGCCGGGGCTGTGTGTCCGGGCTGTGTCCGCGGTCTGTTTGCAATCAGCCCCGGAGCCGCGTGCGGCCGGGCCCGGTGCCAGCCCCAGGCTGGAGCAGGGGGAGCGGGAGCGGCGGGAGCCAGAGCGGAGAGCGCAGCCCGGCGAGCGGCCGCGGCAGCGGGGCCGGGGAGGTGGCACCTGCCCTGGGGAGGGACAGCAGCCCCGGGGGACACGGGGACATGGCCCGGCTACTGCTCCTGCTGCTGCTCGCCGCTCTGGGCTGCGCGGCCAGGCCGGGCCGGCGGCCGGCGCCGTGGGACGATGGAGCTGACGGTAATTCCCTTCCCACCCTCGGACCCCTTCCCACCGGGGCTGGGCACGGGGAACGGCCCGGCTGTGGGGCCGGGCTCCGGGGCTGGGTGCTCCTGGGGGCTGCTCGTGGTGCCAGCCCGGCCCTTCCAGCCCAGAGACCCCCGGCGAGGGGCTGCGCCAACCTGACGCTGGTGCTGGACAACTGGAAATTCGCCATCACCTCCCAGCTGAGGAACCTGCTGCTGTCCGACCACCAGACCGTGCTGCCCGACTACGGCCGGTGAGGGGCCGGGGTCCCTGGGGGGATATTTGGGGTCCCTCGTGGATTTCTGGGGGTCCTTGAGGGATTTCTGGGGGTCCCTGCCCTCACGGCGCCGCTCCCGCAGGATCCCGGCCCTCTCGGGGGCCCTGGATGAGCTGTACCGGGATTTCCGCGGCCTGAAGGAGCAGCTGGGCCGGCTCTCGGATCGCTTCGCCCACCTCGAAGCCTCCGTGGAGCAGCTGAGCCGGGCCCGGGGCGCTGCAGGGCCCCCGCGCCGGGGAGGGGTCCCCCAAAACCCCCGGAGGGCCCCCGGGACCCCACCGTGAGAGACCCCCGCCCGGGCCCGGGGCTCGGCCAGGCTGGGGGGCTCAGACCAGCCAGGCTGGGGGGACGGGGGCAGGGCTGGGGGCGCTCAGACGGGGGGCATCACTTTGGGAGGGTCTCAGTAAAACGGAGGTCAGAGACATCACTTGGGGAGGCTCAGGCTGGGGGGCTCAGGGTCATCGCTTGGGGGTCTGAAGCCGGGGGGCTCAGGGTTATCACTTGGGGGCTCAGCCAGACTTTTGCGGGTCCATCCCCGTGGGTCAGGGTCAGCTCGGGGGGTCTCTGCCCCCCTCGGGGGTCGCACCCGGCCCTTCTCTCTCTGTCTCTCAATAAAGCCACTGTCGCCAGCACCGCCTCTCTGTTTTCTCCCACCGTGTCGGGATGGGGGGGTCACTCACGGGGCGGGAGTTCCTCCCCTCCCGGTACCGACCCCGGTTGCAGGATGGGAGGGGCACATGGCGGGGGGGGTTCCTCCCCTCCCGGTACCGACCCCCGGTACCGCCCCCCCTCCCCGCGCCGCTTTACGGCCTGTCGTAAACTCCCCCCCGCCCATTGCGGCGGCCGCCGCGCAGCCGTAAAGCGGAGCCGCCCGCGCCCCCCGCCCGGTACCCGCGGCCCCTCCGGGAGGGATTGGGGGGGCGGGATGGGGGGAGAGGGGCCGGGGTTTGGGTGGGGGGCTGTGGGCTGGGCGGGGATGGGTCCGGGGTGGGGGGCTGCCGGTGGAGCTGGGCTTGGGGAGGGGCTGGGGGGGGGGTCTCAGTATGGGGGGGGGCTGTGGGACAGGGTCTGGGGTACAAGGTATGTGATGGGGGGGTGTCGGGGGGCGTCTGAGGTACAAGGACTGTGATCTTGGGGGGTCTGGGGGCTCTGAGGTACAAGGACTGTGATGTGGGGGGGTCGGGGGTGGTCTGGGGTATAAGGACTGTGATGTGGAGGGTCTGGGGTAGGTCTGGAGGGTCTGGGGTACAAGGACTGTGATGTGGGGGGGGTCTAGGGGGTCTGGGGTACAAGGACCGTGATGTGGGGGGGTCTAGGGGGTCTGGGGTACAAGGACCGTGATGTGGGGTAGTCGGGGGTGGGTGTGGGATACAAGGACTGTGATGTGGGGTAGTCGGGGATGGGTCTGAGGTACAAGGAGTGTGATCTGGGTGGGTCTGGGGGCCGTGGAGGTGGGACTGGGGGGCTGAGGTTGATGTTTGGGAGGGGGCTGCTTGTGGGGCTGGGCCTGAGGGTCTCATTGGGGGGAGAAGAGGCTGTGGGGGACAGGGGTCTGCAGGGCTGTGTCAGCACACACTGCCCACCGCTCGGGGGTCCCGGCTCAGCCCCTCACAGCCTCGGTGCCCCCTCCCCACGCCCCCAGGCCGGCACCATGGCGCAGGTGGGGCACAGGGTGGATTACCTGGCCGGATTCTGCTGCCCGGTGGGGGGGCTGGTGGCGGGCAAGCCACGGGTGCTGTGCCACGAGAACGAGATCTACCTCTCCAACGGCACCGAGTTCGTCTACGTGTACGACCAGGAGGGCAAAGTGCTCAAGGTGAGGGGCTTGGTGGGGTGGGGGTTCACTGTGCCCCCCATCCCGTGGGGACACCCCTTTCCCTATCCCTGGATTCCCTCTGTCAGCATCCAACAAACAAACCCTACAAGCAGCACTCTTTTCTTTGGGGCTTGTTGGGGTTTGGGGGTGCTGCCAGCTGGCCCCTCTCCCAGTCCTGTGGGACACACAGACTGCACAGGGGCTTCTCTCCCCTATCCCCCAGGCCTGGCTGCCGTCCCCGCTGTCACTGCGCCCTGACTGACACGCTGCTGCCTTTGTTAATTTGTTCTGATTACCATTTCTAAGAAATCCACCGCTGTACGAGCGGGATCTGCCTCCCACACTGCGCTCCCGCTCGGCAAAGTAGAGCACGTACCCTGCTCCCTGTTTTCCTTCCCCCCAGGGAGCGGGAATGACAGGCTGCCTCAGCCCCTCTGCCACCCCGCAGCCCGGGAACACCCAGCTGGGTGCTGCCCAGGGATCCCTTCGTCCCTGGAAACCGCTTTGGATCCCCCTCTGCAGGGAGCCGCCTTGTCCCTGCCGCCCCCGCGGGTGCCGTGGGAGGTGACATTTGGTTGTGTCCCCCCTGCCAGGCTGTGTTCCGCTGCCCCGACCAGGTGTGGCACGTGGAGCTGCTGCCCCAGCCCCGGCAGCTCTATATCCTGTGTGCCCACAGCGGGATTTACTGCGTGTCCCTGGAGCAGCAGAGCAGGTGAGCGGTGGTGACCCCATCCCAGGGCTGCCCTGCCTGTCAGGCTCTGGATCCGTCTCTGCCGGTGCTAACAGCTCTCCTGCAGGAGCTCACTTCCCAGGGCCGGGCAAAGAGGCGGCCAAGGCACACGCTGGCTTCTCCCCTCGCCTTGGCTCTGAGCTCTTCCCTGTTTTCCCAAAGGTTAATGGAGCAGACGGACGGCGACGGCCAAGAAAGCAACGGCCCCTCCGGCGTCTTCCCGGTGGAAGCGGACGCCTGCATCTTCCCCGACGCCAGCCTGAGCATGTTCACCCTGCTCAGCACCTTCGTCATCACGCTGGCCCAGGACGAGGGCAAGTGGTGGATGCGGCTGCACGAGCTGCCGCGCCCGGAGCAGGACGGGCCCCCGTACCGGCAGGTCAGCCAGGTGGAGTTCTGCCCCGGGAGCCCTCCCGGGGACGGCGCGGGGGACGCGCCGCCCTCCTGCTTCCTGCCCGTGCTGTGCTGCGCGGCCGCGCCCGGCACCCAGGGGCTCTGGTGCTCGGGGGGCTTCGTGCTGGAGGAGCCCCTCTTCAGCCTCCTCTTCGGCATCGACGTGGCCATGCTGGAGTCGCCCATGATCCTGTGCGGCTTCCCCGACGGGCAGCTCTGCTCCGTGCCCCTCAAAGCCCTCAGCTCCTCGCCCGCTGCCGACGGCTGCCGCGACGTGTCCACGCCGGCGCCGCCCGTGAAGATCCTGCACCACCTGGAGGAGCCCATCGTGTTCATCGGGGCGCTGCGCACCGAGCGACGTGGACACGATGATGACGACGACAACGACGACACCGACACCGAGGCGCCCGCGGGCGAGCCCGGCTGTGACTGCGTGGTGGCCGTGGGCCACTACGGGAAGATGGTGGCGGTGAAGGCGGATCAGCGGGAGGAGGCCACGGTGCCCGAGCTCAGGGAGTATTACCTGCGGGGCCCCATCCTGTGCGCGGCCTGCGGCAGCGGCTCCCGCATGTACTACAGCACCCACTCCGACATCTCCGCCGTGGACCTGGACTGGGCGGGCGACTCCTCGGACCCCGAGGACACGGAGAGCGGCGCCGGCGTGCTGCCCCCCGTGCTGTCCCCGGCCAGCCTGAGTATCTGTAGCGTGGTGGCGCTTTCCTTGTCCTCCCGGGCCTCGGAAGGTACTGCGGGCAGCGGGGTGGGATCTCAGCTCTCCTCTATCCAGCTCTATGTTGGGTGGGTGGGGCTCCATCTTTCATCCTTGTTGGCTCCCCTTGGTTTTGTAAGTTGTGATCTTCATTGTGATTCCTGCTCGTCCCTGCTCATTCCCAGTGCCTCAGCTTGGCATTGCAGGAGGTGGCCAGCCCGGGCAGCTGTGGGACAGCCCCAAGCTCGGATCAGGCTCCCTCCAAAATGAGGTGTTCAGTGTGCCTCTGGACTGGCTGCCCACAGAGCCTGTGCCACCAGCAGAGCCCGTGTGTGACAGCTGGGTGCTGCTGGCCTTGGCTGGGCAGTGGCAGGCACAGAGTGGTGTTCCCTCTCAGGGCTCTGTGTGTGAGCAGGTTGTGCTGTGGTGATCCATGTCTGTCTCCATCACATCCCGCTGCCTTGGGGAGGCAGTGCCATGCTGCTCCCTGTGCCCCCCACCTCAGCCATCCAGGAGGGCCCTGCTCCCTTCCTGGCCCCTGACCCCCCTGTCTGTGCCTGCAGGGGAGTCAGAGCTGTTGGCCCTGTCGGCCAAGGGCCGCCTGGTGTCCTGTGGGCTGTGCAGCCCCGAGGAGCCGGACGTGGAGCTGACCCCAGCTGAGATCGGCCGGAGGATCAAGGAGCTGCTGTCGGGGATTGGGGACACCTCAGAGAGGTAAAGGTGGCACGAAAGCTGGGGGTTGTGCAGGTCGTTGCCAGTAATTATGGTTTGGGTAAGAGAGACCTTAAAGCTCATCCCATTCCACCCTCATGGGCAGGGACACCTTCTGCTATCCCAGGGTGCTCCAAGTCCTGCCCAACCTGGCCTAGAACACTTCCAGGGATCCAGGGGCAGCCATAGTTTCTCTGGGCATCCTGTGCCAGGGCTTCACCACCCTCAGAGAGAACAATTCCTTCCCAATATCCCATCTAACCCTGTCCTCTGGCAGTGGGAAGCCATTCCTATTATCCCTCACTCCAGGCCCTTGTCCAAAGTACCTCTCCAGCTCCCTTGGAGCCCCTTTAGGCACTGCGAGGGGCCCTAATGTCTCTCTGAAGCCTTTTTTTCTCCAGGCTGAACACCCCCATCTCTCCTCAAGCTTTTCTCTTGGAAAACCACTCCAGCATTTACCTTTCCTGGCTGGGAAGCCCCCCCAGGCTCGATAATATAAAACCAGTGTTTGAGGGCAGCCCCCTCCCATGGCACAGCCACCCCCAGCACCGTGGGCGGGCTGGCAGCGGCAGCCATGGCAGCAGAAGGTGGCACAGGCAGGGTGCCAGGCGCCTGCCACGCGTGCCAAGGCGGCAGTGACAGGCAGGGCAGGCACATGCCTCCATCCTCCGTGGCTGGCTGTGTGGGGAGGGGCTGTGGGTGAGCCCCCCTCCATCCACAGGGGGGATTCCTGAGGTCTGGCTGTCCTGAGCCACTCCACAGGCTCAGCTCTGATGGAACACGGATCTGTGCTGCCATGGCAGAGAAGCTACGGGTTTCCTGTGGCGGGATCACGCCAGGAGCAGCTCAGCTTGGCAGCACAGCGCCATCCCGGTGTCCCTCCCGTTGTTCCATCCCTGTCACGTTGTCCTTGCAGAGTGTCCTTCCTGAAGAAGGCCGTGGACCAGAGGAACCGAGCCCTGGCCAGCCTGAACCAGGTGATGAACGTGAGCGCGGCGCTGCTCTCCAGCCAGGAGGGCCACAAGCCCATCGCCTGCACCGTCACTGCCAACTGGAGCTGCCTCCTGCTCCAGGACACCGTCACCATCTCCTGCTTGCTGGAGAACTGCAGCGAGTACAGCCTGGAGGAGGGCTGGACCCTCTGTGTCCAGCTCCTGGCCAGCCCCTGTGCCTTAGAGGAGGAATCCGTGGATTCGGCCACCACCTTCACCTTCCCCATTGACCAGCTGCTCCCTGGCAGCAAGCGGGAGCTGACGCTGCCCCTCGGCCCCGCTGCCGACACCAAGCTGGACCTGCCTCTGACCATCTCCTGTGCCCTCTACTACAGTTTGAGGGATATTTTGGGCAGCGGCTCCGACTCCTCCGAGGACCTGGATGACTTCCTGCCCGACGACTCGCCCCTGCTGTCCCCGGACAGGGAGGGCATCTGCCTGCCCCTCAGCCAATGCACCATTGACATGCTCCAGTGCCTGCGTTTCGGGAGCAGCCCCCCCGGGCCCAGCGCCCCCCCTGCCCCCTCAGACCCTGTGGAGACCTTCCTCAAAGTGTCCCGGGAACAGACTGAGCCCGAGGAGGGGCAAACCCCGGCAGAGGAGAGCCTGCCCCCCTCGGCAGCGTCCATCCGGGTGTCCTCGGAGCTGCTGAAAAGTGCTCTCAAAACCTCGGAAACAGGTGGGTCCCTGGAGAGGAGCATCCCAGCAGTGACAGAGGGGCTCCTGGGGCAGGGTGGCACTGTCACAGCCCCTCCCTTGGGCACAGAGGGCTGTGTGACCCCACTGCCCCCAGCACAGCCTTGGCACACGTGGCAGTGACACAACTCTGCGTGTCCCAATGTGGGGGGGTCCTGTCTTACCCCTGCCCCCTCAGGTGCTGTCTCAGGCACACGCTGTCAGCAGTGTCACATCTCTGCTCTGTGCTTTGGTCCCCAGATGTCCCACTTTGCTGTGCCACCCTGCGCTGGCTGCTGGCTGAGAACCCCGGGGCCGAGGCGCTGGGCACGGAGGTGGCATCGGTGTGTGGCACAGCACCCGACGGTGCCCACGTCCAGCTGCTCGTCAGAGAGGCAAGGAATGGGTCAGCCCTGAGCCAAGGAATGGGTCAGCCCTGAGCCAAGGAATGGGTCAGCCTGCAGGGAAGCTCCGTCCCACAAAGGCAGCTCCTTCCAGGGGTCAGGGAGATGAGTGGGTGCATGGCCATGCCATTCTGTCCCCTCCTCTGGGCTGGACAGGCAGCATTCCCACTCCATTCTCCCAACCCTGGGCTTCCCAAAGGCTGTGGTCATTTCCCTCCCTCTCCACATGTTCCTATTTCTTTGGTTCTAGAAAATGCACTGGGATTTGGGTTTGGGTTGTAAATCCACCCCATGCAGAATTCCCCTCTAAAGGCACAGGGAAAGTGGGGATTTCTGCCCAGCTCTCCTGCCTGACCCCACCTGAGGGGCCCCCAGGTACCTGGCACAGGTGGATTTGCACCTGAGAGCTCAGATGTCCCCAGGGTGATGAGTGACAGTGTTCATTCTGCCAGGGCTCACCTGGTGGCACCGGGCTGGGGACAACTGCTCCTGAGAGGGTGGGATGGTTTGGGGGTGTCTGGAACCTTCTGGGGAGCCTGGTGCCTGTGGGGAGGGGCTCTGGCCCCCTGGCAGTGACACTGCTCTCGCTGTCCAGGTGGCCATGAATGACCTGAGCCCTGCAGGTCCCATCCAGGCTGTGGAGATCCTGATGGAGAGCCCATCCCTGGCCCACATGTGCAGGACACACCACGCCGTCATCCGGCGCATACAGGTACCCCCCTGAGCCAGGGGCACCCCAAGTGACCCCAAACCCCCTGGGATGGAGCCTGGGCTGCAGTGGGGGTGTTTCTATGGTGCCATGGTGTGACAGACCAGCACCAGCATCTGGGGGTGCCAGATGTGGGGTTTGGGCTGCCCTGAGATTGGGAATTCCCAAGGATGGGGCTCCCAGGATCTGGGGGCTGCTGGAGCTGTGGCTCCCGAGGCTGGAGGTCCCTGGGGCTGGGACTCCTGGGATTGGGGTCCCTGGGTTTGGGGGTCCCTGGGGCTGGGTGCTGCCAGCTGCCCCAGCCCCCTCCCTCCCTGCCTGGCACAGGCGCTGGTGCTGGAGCAGGCGGCGCAGGGCTCGGGCCCCCCCGACCTCCGCATGCAGTACCTGCGTCAGATCCAGGCCAACCACGAGGTGAGCCCCCCGATCCGCTCCCTCCGTCCCTCCCCGTGAGGACCCCGCCCCCAGCCCGTCCCTCACCCGGCCCCGCTCCCGCAGATGCTGCTGAAGGAGGCGCAGACGCTCCGGGACCAGCCCAGCCTGGGCGGGGACGGGGCTGAGGGCTCTGCCACGGCCACCGAGAAGCTCCTGAACATCTACCGGCAGCTGCGGAACCCCAGCCTGGTCCTGCTGTGAGCGGGGGGCGGCCAGCCCGCCCCAAACCCCGCCGCCCGGGGTGGGGGCCCGCGGGAGAGCCCCCCATCCCACCAGCCCGCCAGAGCAGGAGCGGGGCCGGTGGCCGGTCCGGGCGGGGGGTGTGTCTGTGCGTGTTTCGTGGTCGTGTTGTCGGCAGCACCGGGGGCGTCTCGGGGCTCCGGTGGCGGAGCGGGGGCTCCTGGGCTGGCCCAGCCCTGCCCCGCCGCCCCCCAGCCCGGCCAGGCCGGGGCAGCCCCCCGGGGCCGCGCTGTCTTGTGGATCCGTGGTAGTGTAGTGGCCGTGCCGAGCCGAGCCGAGCCGGGCCGGCCGCGGGCTGAGCCCCCCGAGCCGCCTTCAGGATCAGGACAAACAGGGTGCTGTGCCCGGGGGAGCCCCGTTTTCTGCTGGGCAGGGGAGGGGGTCTCCGCTCCCCCGTTGTTTCTATAAATGATCTCGTATCTCCATGCTGGTGCGGCGTGGTCCGGCCGCGGCCCCTCCCGCACCTCTCCACTGTCTGTAACTCTGTCGTCTGCCATGAAAACGATCCTGTTGCTCCCCCCGCGCCTGGCTCTGTTCCTTTCCGTCCTCCCGAGGGTCCTGGCAGCTCTCGGGGTGGGGGTCTGCCACTGCCACCCCCTGTTCCCCCAGCCTGGCAGAGGAGCAGCCCCCTCGGGCTCCTGCCTGCTGTGGCTCTGCTTTGCTGACCCCCCCATCCCGTGTGGCACCCCGGGGGTCCCTGCATCCCCCTGCCCCCCGGATCAGCCCCTTCCACGGGGTCTGCGCGCTCCTGGGAGGGAAGCAGGGCTGGATCTCCATGGGAAGGAGGACGCGCCGGTGCCTCGGTGTGATGATCCAGGTGACTTTAATGCCGTGAATCGCGGGGGCGGGGACACAGCTGCCACCACCCCGCATTGCCAGGGACAGGGACAGGGACAGGGACAGGGGGGTGGCCGCGGGGGGGCTCCGGGGGCGGCTCAGTACTCCCAGAGCGTGGCCCGCAGCACGGACTCGCTGTCGGCGCGCAGGGTCCCCGCGGGGTCCCCGCGCAGGTACCGCCCGTTCTTCCCTTTGATGGCCACGCGGCCCCGCTCCCGGAACTCGAAGAAGAAATCCTCGGACAGGTCCCCGTCGCTGCACACCGAGCCGCTGCTCGCCACGTACCAGTACTTGCCCCCCTGTCCTGCGGGGAGCCCCGGGGGCGTCAGTGCGGGCCGGACGGACCCCCAGGGCCACCCACCCACCCCACAGCCCCCCCTAGCCCACCCACCTTGGATCTGGTAGGCGCCGTCGCTGAAGGTGATGTGGAAGACGTCGTAGACGGAGCGGTTGGAGTCGAGCAGGTTGGAGCCCCGGTGGTAGCAGACGAAGCCGTGCTCGCCCCGCAGCACCAGCATGGGCCGGTTGATCAGCTTCAGAGTGAACTCCTCGTCCTCCCCTGCGCAGCACGCAGCCCTCAGCATCCCGGGGCAGCCCCGGTCCCCCCCGTGCCCCCCAGCACTCACCCACGGTGTCGCTGACGGCCGCCAGCTGCCCGTTCCTCTTGGTGCACACGTAGCGGCCGTTGCTGGCGCGCAGGGCCACGCGCCGCCCGCGCCACTCGATGTCAAACATGGTGTTGGCAGCGCTGGTGGCAGAGGGACGGCGTGAATTAGGGGTGCCTGTGTCCCCCCAAACCATCTCCGAACCCCGCACTGCAGCCTCACTCACATTTCAGTGGCCACGGCCTGGATGCCCCCGTGGGCCACCAGGGTCCAGTAGCTGCCGGTGTTGGTGTGGAGGCTGCACTTGTTGGTGTCGCGGTCGATCTGCAGCTGGAAGGTCTCGTGGTTCAGCTCCTCGTCCTGGTTTGCTGACACATTCACACCTGGGGGAGAGTGGAGGTTGGTGCTGGTCCTGCTCTGGGTGTGGGCACTGGTCACGCTCCAGCCATCAGAGCAATTCATGGTCCAGCAACTGGCACTGGTCCTGTCCCGGCCCTGGGCAGCAGCCTCAGTCTGGCCATGGTCGCCGATCCCACTTTGGCACTAGTTGGCACCGGTCCTACTCCAGTCATCATCAGTGACCCCACTGCGACCACTGTCACCAATCCCAGCCCAGCCACAGGCACTGATCCCACTGAGCCATTGTCACCAGTCCCACTCAGGCCATCAGGACCAGTTCCAGCCCATTGTCACTGTCCCATTCCAGCCATTGGCACCCATCCTGTTCCAGCCTTGGGTATCGGTTCCACTCTGTTGGCTCCTGTCACCAAAGCCACTCTGTCCACGGTCACTGATCCCGCTGTGGCCATTGGCAGCGATCCTGCTCTGGCCAGCAGGACCAATCCCATTGCAGCCATTGTCCCACCCCACCCATCACCACCACGGGCACCCTCCCCTGCCCCCAAATCCTCCTGCGAACAATTGTGCTAATTGGGCTGGTTAATCAGCTTGTCACCGCCGTGTCCATCTGGTCACAAACCCCTATTTATAGCTGGTCCCCCTCGTCACCCGGCACTAAGCTGCTTGGCACAGGGGTGGCACCGTCCCTGGGGGGCACCTGGGGTCCCTTGGGTCTCCAGCAAGGGGTTCTGCTCACCTGTGGTCACATCTGCTGGCTCTACACACGTGTGTGCACACAGGGCATCGCGTGTGGCCTGCACAGGCACACGTGTGACCCTGTGGATGCTGCACGGAGTGTGACACACCTGTGTGTGTGTGTGTGTGTGTGTGTGTGTGCACGTACACACCTGTGCACACCTACACCCCTGCACGTGTTCACACACACACACAGAGCCCTGTGCACGCCCACAGAGTCCTGCACATGCACACACGTGTGTACACACACACCCACGCCTTCCCCCCAGCTGCTCCCACTCCATCCTCACTGACCTCAGCCCCCCCAGGCACACAGGACCCCCCATGTCCCTCTCCAGCAGCCAGGCTGGGGTTCCCCATATCCCAAGATGTGGCTGTAGGATCCCCCCAAGTAAGCACAGCCCTATGGGGTTGCTGCTGTGGGGTCTGCCCCAGGGTGGGGGTCCCAGGGGTGCTCCCACGGAGCTGTGGGGTCCCTGGGTGGGCAGGGGGCGGGTGTGGGGAGCTCTTACCCTGCCGGATGGAGACATATCTGCCATTGGCCGCCGTGAACACCACCTGGGGGTGACTCTCCTCCAGGTCAAAGAGTTCATCTTTGCCCGGCTTGGAGCTGCGGCCGGATTTGAGGGTGCCGGTGGGTCCGGTGGGCGCCAGGTACTTCCCGTCGCAGTCCTTGAACGCCAGCTTGCCCGCCTTGAACTCGAGGGTGTAGCCGGTGCCGGCGCCGGGCTCGGGCACCAGGGTGCCATCGCAGCGCAGGTAGCGCTCGTCGGCCGTGCGCAGGCTGTACTTCTTGTCCTGGAAGCAGAGCGTGATGAGCGCGTCCACGCCCCACGGCAGGTTGCTGTCGGTGGCGATCTCGTCCTCGTGGGCGCTCAGGTGCGCGTAGCGGCGGCGGCTGACGCTCAGCAGGTTGGCCTGGGGGTGCATGGCCAGGTGCACGGTCCAGAGCTCGCCCTCGGTCACGCTGGGCGCGAAGCAGGACAGACGGTCCTCGCGGCCGCCGAAGAAGCGCCGGTGCGGGGCCGACTGCAGCGCCCAGCGCCCGTCCGACTGCGTGATGATGCTGAAGCCTTCGTCCCGGCCCGGCTGCTCCGCCTCGCAGCGCACCTTGCCGTCCTTGTCGGCGCCCAGGTAGCGGCCCAGGTGGCTCTTGAGGAAGACGATGGAGCTGTCGGCTTCATCCTGCTCCAGCGTCCAGATCTGCTTGCGCTTGAGGCTGAGCGCCGAGGCGTTCACCTTGTAGCCGAAGCTCTCCGCCGTCAGGTAGCGGCTCTCGCAGTTGATCAACCCGAACTGGATCTTCAGCACCTGGTGGATCCCATTCGTTGGCATCTTCCGCCGAGGCGGGGCGGCCCCCGGGGGCCGGCGGGGGCTCCCCGGCGCTGCCGAGCCCGGGCGTCGCGGCGGGGCCGGACGGAGCGCCCGCGGCAGGGGCGGCCGCGCTGCCCGGGACCCACGGAGCGGGACGGGGCCCCGGGGCGGCTGAGACCCGTTCGGTCACCCGCGGGTGGGATTAGAGAGCGGCCGGCTTGCGATGGGCACCGGGGGCGCCCGGGCGAGGGGGCACCGCGGCAGCCCCCGGCCACGCCACCGTCCCTCGCCGCGGCCCCGTCCTGCTGTGGCGGAGCCGCGGGTGGAAAACTTGGGTGGGAACCCGATCCGGGCCGGCGTATCCGTTCCGATGCCGGCGGGTTAAGGTTACCGGCCCCTCTGATTCAGCAGCGGGTCACCTCCAGCCGCGCCGCCTCCCGGCCAGCCCCTAAGCGCCTTTTCCAATTAGCCAGGCATTTTGATTAGTGTAAACCTTTTATCCTGCTTTGGGGCCCTTGGCCTCCATCTGTCCTGTGGCCCCAAATCCCTCCTGCAGCTGGGGATCGGGGTCACGGACGCCCCCGAGGGGCGTGGGCTCCTTCGGGGCTGAGCCCGCCCGGAGCTCATGGCAGAGATGAGGGTCCGAAGAGGGTCCGGCCCTTCGGGGGGACAGGAGGGGACAGCGGGGGAAGGGACAGTAGGGGACAGTCCCCACTCCAACCCCAGCCCTGCTGGGACCCCCGGCCTCGCCCACGCTCTACTGGGGGACAGATGGGGACGGGTCTGTCACCAGCCGGGCCCCCCGAAATGCCGCGACCCCCGTGCCGGGGTCCGGCCGTGCCGTGGCGGTGCCGCTCCGGCTCCCGCCGCCGTCCCGCGGGCCCTGCGGCTCCGGTGTCAGCCCGGTGCCCGGTTATTGTTCCCGCACGCAGCCCCAGCTTTGGTTGCTCATGACTTTTTCATGCCGGGCTGGCGCTGCCCGCGCCGGGGGGTGCCGAGGCCCCCCGAGCCGCGACACTCGAGCCGCGCCCGCCCGCCCGCTGTAACTGACCCCCGAAACGGAGCCGGCTCGGCTTTCGGGGCCCGCCGAGGGGGGAATAAATGGGTCAGGGTCCCGGGGGGCCCGGGGGGGCCGCGGGGCTCTCGGTGGGTGCCCGCCGGCACCTGCCCGGCAGCGCGGCCGGGAGCGGCATTTATACACGCCGGCCCCCCCGCCACCCCCGGCGGGGTCAGGTTCCCCTCGGGGGGGCCCTGGGCGCTGTCCCACAGGCACAGCGTGGCCCTGTGTCCCCCCGGCCTGGGGACAGCCGGACCCCTCCCCACTGAGGGCTGCTGGGACCGGACGTGCTTGTGACAACCCCGCAGGGGGCTGGGGTGGGTGTCTCCTCAGGGTGGGCGACCCCTCGGGGTGGGTGTCTCCCCTGGGTGTCCCGTCCGGATGAGTGTCCTCCCGATTTCCGTCCAACACCAGGATGGAAAATGGGGGCGCTGGGCTGCCAGAGGGGGTCCCCAGCCCACAGCACGGGTGGGGGGCTGGCAGAGGGGAAGGGGGGAGGGGGGTTCAGCCGTGCCCCACACCCCCGGGGGGGTCAGGCAGGGTCTTGGGGTGGGGGTCAGAGGGTGTCGGGGCTCTGAGGGGGGAGCCCCTCCTGGTGTCCATCCAGGGAGGGGTACGGGGGGGCTGTGGCGGTACCTGGGGGGCTGTGGCGGTACCCGGGGGTCCCAGTCCCCGGCAGGGAGCTGCAGAGGGATGGGGAGGCTCAACCCTGCCCCAGCGGCCCGGGGGTGTCAGGGCAGGGGCTCGGGGGATCCGGTGGGGGATCAGGAGGGGAATCGGGGACCTGTGAGGTGGGACCCGCCCACCACCATCCCACCGCCATCCCACCGCCATCCCACCGCCATCCCACCGCCATCCCACCACCATCCCTTCACTCCGCCCCTGCGCACGGGCAGCGGGGACGGACGGACGGACGGAGGGACGGACAGACAGACGGACACCAGGCGGCGGGGCGTGCCGGGGGTGGTGCCTTCCTCCTCCTCTTCCTCCTCCTTTTCCTCCTGGTCCTCCCGCCCCCGCCCCTCCCTGGCCGGCCCTGCCCTCCCTGAGTCACGGCTGGGGGCGGCCCCGGGGCCGTGGCCGGGCGGGGGGCGCGGCCGGGATGTCCCCGGGGACCCGCGGGGTGCGGGGGTCACCTGCACGGCCCCCCCGAGCCACACCCCCCCCAGGCCCTCCGTGTCCCACCACGGCCCCGCTCGGGGACACGGGACCCTCCAGGACCCCCGGCACCCCCCGAGGCCATCCCGGTCGCTGTCGCCTCTGCACCCCGACAGTGCCCGTGTCACCCGGCCCGGTGGCACCGGGAGCTGCTGGGGAGGGCTGGGCAGGGGTGGGGATCCCGTGGGACGTGGGGACAGCGGTGGCCACCAGTGCCACGGGCCTGAGTGGCACCAGGAGCTGGAGTGGGTGGCCTGTGGAACGGCGTATGGGTACCTGGCACGGCACCTGGCACCATAGGTGCTGCTCGGGATGGCCCATGGCTAATGTGACATGGGACATTGGCTACCTGACGCGACATGGCTGCTTGACACGGGGTGTGGCTGCCTGGCACGGGGTGGGGCTGCTTGAATGGGACATGGTGCGTGGCTGCCTGGTGGCACACGGGCACCTGGGGTGGCACTGGGCCCCTGGCACAGCTGTGGCTACCTGGCACAGGGTGTGCCCACCTGAGATGGCACCTGGCTGCCTGACAGAGTGTGTGCCCACCTGAGATAGTACCTGGCACATTGTGTGCCCACCTGTGATGGCACCAGGCTACCTGACACAGGGTGTGCCCCCCTTCGATGGTACATGGCTACCTGACAGAGTGTGTGCCCATCTGAGATGGTACCTGGCACAGTGTGTGCCCATCTGAGATGGCACCTGGCTGCCTGCTGTGCTTTGTGGCACCTGACACAGGGCATGGCTACCTGGCATGGGGCGTGGCTGCCTGCTCCTGGCATGCCCACCCAGGACCCCGGGCACTCACCTGGCTGGCACCGCACAGGTGCAGCCATGGCAGGGGGGGCACAGGGCCCCAGGGGAAGGGGCCCTGGCACGGGGAGCCCCCCGGCTGGCTGGGGTGCGCTGGGGCTGGGGTGGCTGCACTGGGGTGTCCCTGGGGGCACCGGGATGTCACCCCAGGTGTGCGGGGGGCGCGGGGCAGCACAGCCGGGGCTGGGGGTGCCGTGCCCGGGCAGAGCTGTCACCTCTGGGACCCGCAGTGTCACCTGGGGGTGCAGGGCTGCACCGGGGGTCCCCAGCCCGGTGCTGTGTGTGGGGGCCATGGCTGGGGGCTCCCGGTGGGTGTCACGGGTGGGGTGTGCAGGACCCCCGGCTGGGGGGGTGCAGGTGGGTAACGGGGGGTGCCAGGGCCAGGTGGGGGTGCAGGTGCCATGAGAGGGGGGTCCCGGTGCCCGTGGGGGGTGCAGGTGCCGCGGGTGGGGGGGTCCCGGTGCCCCGGGGGGGGTGCACGTGCTGCCCTGTGCTGCCCAGGGTGGGGGGCGCGGTCCCAAGTTCGGGGTGCGGGGCCAGGCCCGGGCAGGCCCGCGGGGGCCCGGCACTCCCGGAGGCGCTGCCGGGAGGGTTCCGGAGCTGCCCGGGGAGGGGCCCGGCCCGGGGGTCCCGCCGGGATCGGGGGGTCCCGCTGGAACCGGGGGTCGCCCCCCCCGCACCCCCCCGCCCCACGCAGGTTCCGGGGTGCTGAGGGGCGGGGCCAGCCCGGCAGCCGCCCCACGTGGCCTGGGCAGCGCCAGCCAATGAGAGCGCCTGTTTCTGAAAGATCTCCATATATGGCGATGTTCTCGGCCGAGGAGGCGGGGCTCTTGGCCCCCGGCTATAAAAGCGCGGGGCTGGCAGCCGTACGGTCTCACTCAGCCGGCGGCAGCTGACCAGGCGGCACCGTCACCGCAGCGCCCACAGAAGCGACCCCCCGCGCAGCAGGTACAGCACGGCCCCGCACCGCGCCCCCGCCGCCCCTTTCCCCGCATTCCCCGGGGGGCGGGGTGGGCAGTTTTTACCACGATCGGTTCCGCTCGGCCCCGCCGCGGGCTGCGGCCGAGCAGCGCGTGTCCTCCCCCCTTGCCCCCCCCCGCAACCCCCCCCCCCCCGCTGCGCGTTTGGATGGTGTCGGCCCTGGGACCAGGCCGGTTGGGGGTATGAGG